>NC_036844.1:19041966-19098524 GCF_002910315.2 Salvelinus sp. IW2-2015
GACCCAACACCGCCGACATTTGTTTTGTACACTGCTGCTACTCGCTGTTTATTATCTATGCAGAATCACTTCACCCCTACCTACATGTACAAATGACCTCTAACCTGTATATAGCCTCGTTATTTTTGTTATTGTGTGACTTTTTAATTATTTATTACTTTAGTTTATTTGGTAAATATTTTCTTAACTCTTCTTGAACTGCACTGTTGGTTAAGGGCTTGTAAGTAAGCATTTCACGGTAAGGTCTACACTTGTTGTATTCGACGCATGTGACAAAAAAGTTTGATTTGATTTAATCACAATGTTGTTAATTTGCACAATTTCTCGTTCACTTTCACTTGTAAAACTCCACACTCACCAAATATGGTTATTAGCTATACTAATTGTATTTGCATTCGAGTAAAAGACGACCAATGCGCTTTTTGTGCATTTTTAGCACCCCCTTACATGCCATGCCAGTAATACATGTAAATCCCTAGATGGCAGAAGAACAGCATGATGGTATGAAAATCTGGTTCCCGCCCAAGCCTTTTTTTAACAAGCCTGTTAACTATGCCTGTCTTTGTCTGCCTCTGTGGTCTTCGGACTGCTTGCTTGGCTGCTTGTTTTACAGAGTTTTTTTTTTATCACAACATAACACAAGAGAAGACATGCTTTGGGATTCAACAAGGAAAAACAGGTTACCCATTGGTACAGTGCCAACCTTTCTGTTCTCCTTCCCTCCAAATGATTCATCCCAACACCAACAGGAGGCACAACTCTTGCACCCCTTTCTTAAGCCAGCCACTGAATGAAGAGTTCAGAACTACATTGTGTGCAGTTCTGAACTGGCCTAAGGGCAAAAAGTTAATCTAGACTGCTTTTCACCAGCATTATGCAGCCAGATAGCACTTTTGTGGGGGGTTAACTCACTGCTATGGTGAATTAATCCCTTCTTTACAAATACCGAATACTGCATGAAATGAACATTCACTGGGGTTTCAGCTGCACAAGTGAAATATTTAGGATCTAATAGGTTGACCTACAATAAAGGAGAGCACCAACTGGATGGGTGTGTGCTGTCCAACCCCAAGTTATATTGGCCCCACCTGTCACACACTGTTCCTTACCAAGTATGTGATGACATCATATCCTTCTTCCTTCAACCACACCAAGATACAGGAGGTGTCCAGTCCTCCGCTGTAGGCCAGAACCACTGTGCCTTTCGACATGATGATGATATTCAAATGATGCAGGTCAAAGGGGGCTGTTGTGTCTGGGGGCGAATTATACAATGAAAATACAGAATTTTTCCATATAGAAAATTAATTGGAGTAATACAATTACGGAAATCTCCAATCATCTTCTATCCTGAACATACTCGCGTATTCATAAGGCTGTGACTGGATGCAGGGTGGAAAATGGAAGGATGATGACATCCATCCATTTTCCTGAAAGAATATCATTATAGAAACTAGTAGCAATCTCCAATCGCATAACAATGACTATGGTTACAAACATCTGTAAATATTTAATGGAGAGCAGGTTCCAAATGCTTTCGCTCAATAAATGCACACATGTAAACCACGCATGTTATATTATTAAGTATTCTACTGTTATTCAACACCTGTTGTTAAGAAGCATGCGGCAAATAACATTTGTTTATTAGCTACCTAGTTGGCTAGCTAGCTAACACGCTTCACTGAAATACCAACTGTTGCATTCGAATCAGTCGTTAGTTAGCTACCATGGACTCAATAATCAGCAGCAATCACGCACGATATGACCGTTATCCCGTTTGATGTTTTGATAGCAAGCCAAATGTAAAGTTAAATATTTAAAATATAGGTGACGCCATTTTACAATGATATATGTATTTACCGTTCTAAAAGCTTGACAGTGCGAAATGAAGTCTTCTCTCCAGTCTGGTCTCCACCGTGAACGGAACGCGTGTGCAAATGTATTGGGCGAGATTTTATATACAGCTGCAGCCTTTCAGTAATAGTATCGCCATCTACTGGCTGTTGTTAACCCCTACCACATACAAGTGAACTCATTTTCTTTCCTAGATTCCTATCTGCATTTCTTTGCTCCCTTTCCTAGCTCCTTTTATTTTCTTCCTTTCCTGTCTACTGGCTGTGGTTAATTCCTACCACATACATGTGAACTCCTTTTCTTTCCTAGATTCCTTTCCTCACTCCCTTTCATTTAATATCCAAACAACCTTTCTTTTACCTCTTTTACTAGCTTAATTTCCTAATTTCCTTTCATTCCATACCTCCCTTCCTCATGTTCTTCCTAGCTTATTCCTTTAGAGGAAAGAGAATTAAGGAAGCAAGGAAAGGAAACTAGGATAGGTGGAAATGAACTAGGAAAGGAGATAAGGAAAGTGAGACAGGGATGGAGGAGAGGAAAGGGTGGTAGGGAAGGAAAGGAAGCTAGGAAAGGAAAAGTTCACATGTATGTGGTAGGGATTAACCACAGCCAGTAGAGGAAAGAAAGTTAGGAAAAGAGGAAAGGAAGCAAGGAAAGGATGAAAGGAATATAGGAAAGTGGGAGTTCACATGTATGTGGTAAGGATTAACCACAGCCAGAAGATGGCAATAGTATTGGTTTTAGGTTTTAGTGACAGGTTAGTTTTACTCACAGGCTGCAGCAGGGCTGCAGTAATTGCAAAATTCAGGAACACCAACAGCCAATCAAAACTCGACTACCTTTGGAGGGGGTGTATGGAATGGGTGTGATGAGTCAGAAAATCTGCTGTCTCAGCCACTGCCTGTCACAAAGGGAGTACCCCAAGGCTCAATCCTAGGCCCCACGCTCTTTTCAATTTACATCAACATAGCTCAGGCAGTAGGAAGCTCTCATTCATTTATATGCAGGTGATACAGTTTTATACTCAGCTGGCCCCTCCCCAGATTTTGAGTTAAATGCTCACAACAAGGCTTTCTTAGTGTCCAACAAGCTTTCTCTACCCTTAACCTTGTTCTGAACAACTCCAAAACAAAGGTCATGTGGTTTGGTAAGAAGAACGCCCCTCTCCCCACAGGTGTGATTACTACCTCTGAGGGTTTAGAGCTTGAGGTAGTCACCTTATACAAGTACTTGGGAGTATGGCTAGACGGTACACTGTCCTTCTCTCAGCACATATCAAAGCTGCAGGCTAAAGTTAAATCTAGACTGGGTTTCCTCTATCGTAATCGCTCCTCTTTCACCCCAGCTGTCAAACTAACCCCTATTCAGATGCATAGGCGGAAATCCCAGGGGGGACGGGGGGGACACGACCCCCCCATCCTGGGAAAAATATGATTTGTCCCCCCCAATCTATCACTGTAAACATAACTATGTAATTTCAATAATATTAATAATACGCAATGAAAGCAGTTGTGCTGATTATAGACACTTAATAGCGCCTTTTTAAGTTTCAAAAGATTGCGACCACCCCGCCCTTTGCCTCACAATGGTTTGATCCACTGCCAGTTCTTTAGCTGGCAAGGTAATAGAGGGTTCGTATCTACTGTCCGAAAGGCACATGTACGTAACTGACGTGAGGTTAATCCAGTCAATCGCGCCATAGCAATGTTACATTTTTATGTTGGCAGGTTCACACACTAGCTGAATTTGCAGAAGCTAGCGCGCAAAAAAGCAAACATTAACTAGCAAGCTAGCTAGTACCATTCCATTAATGTGGCGTCGTCAAAGATGGAATCTTTGCTATCGTCAATTTATTCCAAGATCAGCATGCAGCTTTAGTGCTTCAAAGTCCCTGTGAAAGGTTAGCTATAAAACTGAAGTCCAAACTGAACAGAACTACACTCTCTTATACCATTGTTCTTAAATATATTTAATGGTCTCGTTGCAAAAAGCTAAATTGTCGCTAGTGAACTTTTTTACATTTATTTTATTTCACCTTTTTTTTTTAAAGATTATAGCAAACACCACAGAAAACGGAATTGGTGCTCGCTAGCTTTACAAATTCAGCTATTGTTGGAAGCCAGCCAATATGAAACAAAAACTATATTTAAAATTAGAAAAGGTTGTGCATATGTTGTGTAAAGTGTCGTGTGTGCAGCTAGACCGGCCAGCCAGCCAGGTAGAAAAAAATGCAGAAAAAAGTAAAAGACGGACATCAGAGTATTTGTTTCAGTACACCAAAAAACGCAAAGTAAAGAACTCTAGTATCCTAATATCTCAAAAGACGAGTTGATAAAATGTTCATAGGAAAGAAGTGAAATGCTAATGGAATGTTTCACAATGATGTCATTAGGCAGAGCAGGCAACAGATGGCACACAGACAGCAGAGCTGGGACAGATAGGCAGGGCACAGACTGGCAGAGACAGGAGTCTCAGGAAGTTTGTTGAGTCTTGTTTGGCAACATTATGAAAGTGTCTCAATTTTTTTTACTTGTAAAATAGGGACATAATTGGAAAATGCCATGGATACCCCCGCTCTCAACTTAAACTGATGACTAAACTAAGATTTGGTTATGGCAATGGTATTGCTGTTGTGATTAATGTGTGTAGTTTTGGGTACCGGTAGTTAGGAGTACGGCAAACACCTTATTTCTTTTCTAGGAGACAGACTGAGTCTGTGAGGGTGGTGAAAGGGAAAGAGCCAGGAGAGAGACTTCAGAGAACAATGTCACAGCCACGCAGGACCAGGTGTCACCCTTGTTGCCAGCAGCACCAGTATAGGGGACAGTGCACAGCATTGTCCAGTTACCTACAGTTGATGGCACAAAACCATATCAGCCACACCCACAATTTTTGAACCGCAAACTCTTGCCAACAGAGTGTTGACGTTTCAAGAGCCCCAAAGCACAGAATGAAATTCTGAACATCATGGCCAATACAATCATTCGAGGCATTGCAGCTGAGATTAGGTCTCTTCCGATTGTACAATTTTTTATTAATTGTTGATGGTACTCAAGATGTTCTCTGGTGCTGAACAGGAGAGTGTCTTTTGCATTATGTTGACCATGACCTTGTCCCTCACGAGGAGGTTTATTGGGCTATACAGGTGTCGGAGACAACAGGCGAGGGCATTGCGAAAGTGGCAACTGAAGTGTTGTTGAGGCTCAATTTGCCCATGTCTGGCTTACGTGGCACAGAGTTACGATGGTGCCTCAAACATGGCAGGAAAATACACAGGTGCACAGGCAATTGTGAGAAGGCAGCAGCCATTAGCCCTCTATGTCCATTGTGGGAGCACACTGGTAAATCTGATTACACAGGCTGGCTGCTAGCCTCCCCACTGATCCGGGATTCCCTTTCTGGTCCATCAGTTAGGTGTCCTCTATGGCCAGTCAGGAAAGTTTAAGAAGCATGTTTGAATCAATTGCACGTCCAAAGAAACCACATCTGCTGACCCGGAAACCCCTATGTCCAACAAGGTGGACTGTGCGAATACTGCTATTAGAAGCTGTGCTAGGGCAGTATGAGCGGGTACTAAGCAGCCTAGAGGAGAGTAGTTTTTAGTACATGACAGTACACGACAGTACACTTACAAATTATTTATTTCATGTTATTTTATAAAATTGCATACTTTGTGCGACATACTTGTCCATAGCTGCTGTTTGAAGAGTTGAGACACTGACTGAAGGATATTTTGTTTGATTTATTTGGGTTTTTCATTGAAGTAGTTATTTTGCTTTTAGAACTGTACTTATTTTAAGCTTTTTGTTCTTGTAAAGATATTGTAGTAGACTCAGGCCAGTTGGCACATTTAATGACTATATAAATGTATCAGAAAAAGTCAAATTAAAAGGTCAATTCAATACGGAGACTAACTTTGTGATGGTTCTCAATGGAGATTATTTTAGATGAGATCACACCATGTTCATTGTATTTATGAAAACTACACCCATACAGTGTACAGTACCATTGCTACCTACTGGCCTTTCTTGATATTGCTAGTTGTAAGTACGAATACCTGCATACATACTGGACTGGTAAGGAGCAATGCTATAACTATTATTAATAGTAGTATTATAATGATTTAAACATTTGAACAAGTTGGTTAAACCCTTCAGTTAACTACTGTACCTATCAATTATTCAGTTGTAGGAATTATGGTTCCTCAATATACATTTAACATATTACAACGTAGGCTATGTGTTACAGCACTACTTTTGGTGTCCCCCTCAGGAATTGCTCTTGAGAAAATGTAATGTAATTGTCCCCTCCAAGGTTGATATCAGATTTTCGCCCCTGTTCAGATGACCATCCTACCCATGCTAGATTACGGAGACGTAATTTACAGATTGGCTGGTAAGGGTGCTCTAGAGCCATCAGATTTGCCTCCAATGCTCCTTATAGGATACATCACTGCACTCTATACCCCTCTGTAAACTGGTCATCTTTGTATACCTGTTGCAAGACCCACTAGTTGATGCTTATTTATAAAACCCTCTTAGGCCTCACTCTCCCCTTTCTGAGATATCTACTGCAGCCCTCATCCTCCACATACACCGTTCTGACAGTCACATTCTATTAAAGGTCCCCAAAGCACACACATCCCTGGGTCGCTCGTCTTTTCAGTTCGCTGCAGCGACTGGAACAAGCTGCAACACTCTAACTGGACATCTCTTCAAAGACTCAATCATTGACACTCTTACTGACAGTTGTGGCTGCTTTCCGTGATGTGTTGTTGTCGCTACCTTCTAGCCCTTTGTGCTGTTGTCTGTGCCCAATGATTTGATCCATGTTTTGTGTCGCTACCATGTTGTTGTCATGTGTTGCTATCATGCTATGTTGTTTTCTTTGGTCTCTCTTTATCTAGTGTTGTCTCTCTTGTCGTGATGTGTGTTTTGTCCTATATTTATATCTTTTTTAATCCTATCCCGTCACCGAGGCCTTTTTGGTAGGCCATCACTGTAAATAAGAATTTGTTCTTAACTGACTTGCCTGGTTAAATAAAGGTTAAATAAAAATAAATGAGTCAGAAGGGGAAGAAGACCGGCCCCTGGTTGTGAGTTTAGCCAAAGATTAATAGAGCAAGAATGATTAAAACCTCAATATAAAAATACAAATTTTGAGATCAAGCAGATGCTTTTTGCAATTTTCCATGATCTCTGAAAAACAATTAAAAATACTATATAAACTTCTGATAATCAATAAACTCAAGATTTTTATTTCCTTATACAGTATAAAGCAAAAACACTGAACAAAGGAAAGTCAGGGTGATTGCTGACTCTTCAGTTCTGCTTGCTTCTTTAGATTGAGGAATATGGCGTTTCACAAATGTCAAACTCCCACTACTGCCCTGTTAAAATACAGTTACTAATTAGGCATTTGCCCTAGATGTACAGAACAAAGCGCCCCAAAAAATAGTTCTGGTGCTAACAATTGTTTCAATATTCAATCAAGCACAACTTCAATCCACCATTTTGAATAGTAGTATACAATGCACACATCCCCCACAACTCATCTCCATTTGCAATCCATGAGTCACAGCCATGGGACTGGATGTGTGTAAGGATGAGGCCTGGGGCTTCTGCAAAGCGGGGAAGATGGCAACCTACAGAGTGAGGGAGAATCGTATCGTATTCAGTGCCTGAGGTCTCAGTATTGATATGAGCAAGTCACAGATGGTCCAACAAGCAGGAAAGGATTGGCGTCTTCCTTGGCCAGCAAACTGATACACGTACTCACCACTGTTTTTCAGCTATTCACAAAAAACTGTTTCTTTCTGAAAGGTTATGATAACATCCATAAATACATTGTGATATTCATACCTCTCCAACACAGAACCAAGTTATTTTTTCCATCCACCCATCACTCATGAATTAGTTACTTTGCACTTTGACAGTTTATTCAAAATCTGACTTTTTCCTTGCCACCAAAATAAAGGGGACATAAATAGGTGTATAAAATAATCCAGTACCGACCATATTGACCTCATAAAAACAAACAGCAGCTGGAAAACAAAATGTGAAAAAAGAAAAGGAGGAGACAGAACGGTGGAGGGAGAGGTTGCTGTGGATGGTCCTTGTGTGTCCTGGGGTTAGTGGTGTTTGTGCATCTCCCTCTCCCTACCACTCCTTCTTCTTCTCGTCCATGGACACCCCCCCGGGCCCCAGTGCTACGACCAACAGCAGCCCTCCGATGACGGACGTGGTCTGGAAGAAGTCGTACTTGAGAAAGTCATGCATAGGCTTGTAGGCGGGCACCGTCCAAAAGGCGTTGAAGTAGACGTTGATGGCCAGCAGCCATATTACCAGGGTCAGGGCGGCCAGCTTGGTCTTGAAGCCAATGGCCACCAGAATGATGAGAGCCGTGCCCACCATGTTCTGGAGGATCTGGGGGAGTGGAGAGGGACACTTGGGTCAGGAGTCAGACTGAACCACCAATAATACAGTACAACCATTGCAACAGATCCTGTTAATGGAATGCAGCACTTAGGCCATCAAATTTCTAAATACCATACAAATCTAAAATTATTGTTTATAAGCTTAACAAAAACTATCAACACCCCACATGCATCAAAGCCAAGACCGAGAGACTGAAAAACAGCTTCTCAGACTGTTAAATAGCCATCACTAGCCAGCTACCACCCGGTTCCTCAACCCTGCACCTTTGAGGCTGCTGCCATATATACATAGACATGGAATCACTGGTCACTTTAATCATGTTTACATACTGTACTGTTTTACTCATCTCATATACTGTATTCTATTCTACTGTATTTTAGTCAATGCCACTCCGACATTGCTCGTCCTAATATATATTTCTTAATTTATATATTTCTTAATTCCATTATTTCTCTTTAGATGTGTGTATTGTTGTGAACTGTTAGATACTACTGCACTGTCGGAGCTAGGAACCCAAGCATTTCGCTACACCGGCAATAACATCTGCTAAATATGTGTATGTGACCAATAGAATTTGATTTGACACAAACTCAGCTTGATCTCCACATATGTCCATGAGAAAATGCATTACACAGCTTATTCTCCTCCGGCTTTAGTCCCTGCTGAGTGGTACCATAGAGGCAGGGTGATGGCCTACTCACCGAGAAGAAGCTGGGGTCAAAGTGCAGCAGGGTCATGAACATGAGCACCAACAGGACTCTACCTCCCAGCTGCATGTACTGCTTTGGTGAGCTCTCCCCCATGGAGGGGACGCCAGCGAACATGCTCTTCCCTTCTGAACGTGACTCCGCTAGTAACAGCAGGAGTCCACCGCCAAGAGCAAGGTTCCTGATAGAGGAATGGGAGGGAGGAAGACATTGTGTAGGAGAGGGGAAATAAGACCAATACTTAGTTCAACGCAGTGCTGCAGTACTCGAGTCTGACTCGAGTCCAGATTTTCATGACTTGTGACTCGCCTTCTTGTGACTTGTATTTGCACTTGGACTGGATAGGCTACTATGATAAGCAGTATATTAGCAGCACTGGATGTGCTCAGCAGCGAGGGTTCTGTTCTCTCGCAGTGGGAAGGAAGCGCCACACCAGCACACGCAGCCTACATCAGCTGGTGAGCTGCGGGAGCGCAAGCGATGATTGTGGGAAGGCAGACTCCTCTCCGATCATTGGCTACACATCACGCAAGTGACTCTCTTGTTTCCCCGTAACCACCAGTCACCAGTCTACTATTTAGCTTTGCCTGGTTAAGAAACACAAACTCCTTTACAAAATTGAAAACACTAGTATTGAGTTGAATAGTAAAACAACAGTTTAGCCATTTGTCTCTCTCTGGCCTTGAGTATAGAAAAGTAGTCCATCTTTCAATGTGTTGCCTCGCCATACCCTTCCACTGTCCCCCTTCATCCCATAGCCACATTCTGATAAGCCTCCATTCAGTTTTCATTTMGCAAGAAAAAAATTCTACACTATCAGTGGGCAATTAAAAGAAAAGTAGCTGAAAGCCTGACTTACCATTAATTTATGTAGTAAATAAGTAGTGAAACACAAGTCCTGAGTAGAACTTGTGAGCTAGTGATGAATAGTTTAATTTTTTTATGACAGTGGTCACTAGACACAGTTGCATAAGTCCAATTATAAATTGATGGACTCGTGACTCGACCATTGGTGACTTGGACTTCAGCCATAGGGGCTAATGACTCGACTCTGACTTGTGCATAGGGGACTTGTGACTCAACCTCAAGGTTTAGTGACTCAACTACAACACTGGTTCAATGTATGGGGGTATAAAATTAGTGGGACAGACAGACAGTGGAAAACGTACCTAAGGTTTAAAGACACTTAAACAACTAATATAATTGGTCATGTACAAGAGACTAAAGTCAATTGCATATTTTCAATTTAATATGTAAAAATATTATTCATCAAGTTATTGGAAGAGACCTACCTCATCAGAAATTTTATATCCCATAAAATACTGTATGCAACCGTCTGGAAAAAACAAGTAAAAGAAACTCAGCACGAAATATTACATAGCCAGAAATTCATGACAACCCGGATGACAACCCGGACAACCAGTGTCCGGGTTGTCAGCCCAAAATCACAGAAAGGTGCATGAAATGCAATGCCAATAGATGAGATATTTCCTCACCTGTAGAGCTATGACTCCAAATAATCCAAAGCAGGCATACTGTACAAAATTTCTACTGAGGATAAGGACACAGCCACCTGTTGCAGCGGGGGGGAAAAGTAAGACAGAAGGTTAGGATTGCAGAAACTCGTTCAATTGAACCGCACAACTGTACCCTATCTTCCCCAAAAGGGGTGGCATTCCCACTTAATACAACTCCTGTATCTTTCCCCAGCTTTCAAAGACAGCATGGGGTCATCATTCTACAGTCTTAGGCCCACACCACACTAACCACTCAAATTTCGTCGACAGTTAATGAATGATCACATCATGGGGCTTGGGAACGAACCCAGATTGACTTTCTACTGAACAGGTTTTTTTCAATCCATGCATGGACCCTATCTGGACCTATGCAGATTGCTGTTTGTTTACATTGATGACACTAACAGGCTAATTATCCCAGCCTTGCTCACCAAGCTGTCCTGTGAGGTTGAGCAGCACAAAGCAGGTGGCCAGGAAGTAGCCACAGCCCCACGTCGCCTCGATGTAGTCCTTTTGCTCGTTCCACTGGAACCACATACGGATGCCGTCCTCCAGGAAGGTGCTGATTAGACACAGCCGAGCCAGGTGAGGCAGGTACTGCTTCGTCACCCGCAAGAACTGGGAGAGAGAGGGGAAAGGGACATTTAGGCCAACATCTGACATACAGTACATTGACATTTCAGCAGACACTAGCATTGACAGTGAAAGAGTAAATAAATATACTGAAAACCTACGGGAGATTACATGAAAGGTCCTTCCAGAAGCAATTTGGGAGAAGAGACAGAGTAGGCCAGCTGGTAGCATTTCAGCAGGGAAAAAGGTAAGAAGAGGAGATATATATATATATATTTTTTTTTAAACTCCCTTTTTCTCCCCAATTTCGATCTTGTCTCATCGCTACAACTCCCCAACGGACTCAGGAGGCAAAGGTCGAGTCATGCGTCCTATGAAACATGACCCGCCAAACCGCGCTTCTTAACACCAGCCCGCTTAACCCGGAAGCCAGACGCACCAATGTGTCGGAGGAAACACTGTTCACCTGACGACCGAGGTCAACCTGCAGGTGCCTGGCGCGCTACAAGGAGTCGCTAGAGCACGATGAGCCAAGTAAAGACCCCCCCGGCCAAACCCTCCACTAACGCGGAGCCAATTGTGCGCTGGCCTATGGGACTCCCGATCACGGCCGGTTGTGATACAGCCCGAGATTGAACCCGGATCTGTAGTGACACCTCTAGTACTGCGATGCAGTGCCTTAGACCGCTGCGCCACTCGGGAGGCCCTAGAAGATGATATATTTAATGACAAGTTGGACCAATACAGGCTCTCATAGAAAAGCACCCTGCTTTGTGTCAGTCTCAAAGTACTACGTACTAGGTTAGAAACATCTGCAGATACCGCAAGGCTCTCCAGAGGGTGGTGCAGTCTGCACAACGCATCACCGGGGGCAAACTACCTGCCCTCCAGGACACCTACAGCACCCGAGGCCAAAAAGATCATCAAGGACAACCACCCGAGACACTGCCTGTTCACCCCGCTACCATCCAGAAGGCGAGGTCAGTACAGGTGCATCAAAGCTGTGACCGAGAGACTGAAAAACAGCTTCTATCTCAAGGCTATCAGACTGTTAACAGCCATCAGAAGCAAAGAGAGGCAGCTGCCTACATAGACTTGAAATCATTGGCCACTTTAATAAATGCTTCACTAGTCACTTTAATAATGCCACTTTAATAATGTTTACATATCTTGCATTACTCATCTCATATGTATATACTTTATTTCATACCATTTTGCCTATGCCGCTCTGTCATTGCTTATCCATATATTTATATGTATATATTCTTATTCCATTCCTTTACTTAGATTTGGTTGGTTGTTGTGGAATTGTTAGATTACATGTTATACATGTTAGATATTGCTGCACTATCGGAACTAGAATTTGGCCGCCTTTCCTTCCAGTTCTCTGCTGCCTGTGACTGGAACGAATTGCAAAAATCGCTGAAGTTGGAGACTTTTATTTCCCTCACCAACTTTAAACATCTGCTATCTGAGCAGCTAACRGATCGCTGCAGCTGTACATAGTCCATCTGTAAACAGCCCACCCAATTTACCTACCTCATCCCCTTACTGTTTTTATTTARTTACTTTTCTGCTCTTTTGCACACCCGTATCTCTACTTGCACATGATCATCTGATGATTTATCACTCCAGTGTTAATCTGCTAAATTGTAATTATTCGCTCCTATGGCCTATTTATTGCCTACCTCCTCATGCCTTTTACACACAATGTATATAGACTCATTTCTTTTATTTTTTTATATTTTTTTCCCTACTGTGTTATTGACTTGTTTATTGTTTACTCCATGTGTAACTCTGTGTTGTTGTCTGTTCACACTGCTATGCTTTATCTTGGCCAGGTCGCAGTTGTAAATGAGAACTTGTTCTCAACTAGCCTACCTGGTGAAATAAAGGTGAAAAATTAAAAATTAAAAAATAGAAGCACAAGCATTTCGCTACACTCGCAATGACATCTGCTAACCATGTGTATGTGATCAATAAAGTTTGATTTGAGATTCTTTAAATTCTGCATAATAAATATCTCCTGTTTCAGATTATTAGCACCTGCGACTACCGTGTGTGTGAAATCAAGCCCTGCTCACTTAGTTTAACTTGAACAAAAACCAACTGCCCTACATTCAATAAACCTCCATATGTTGGCTTCCCTCCAATACTTTGGAACTGATCATTGTCTACCTACTAAAGTACATCAGAAGAACAGTAACCATCCCACAACACCTCCCACCATTCAGTACACATCAGCACTGCCTGGTTCGAGGTGGCCTATCACAGTTCAACAACTCCCACATGTCATTCATAGAGCACACGAATGGGAGGGCCTAGCAGCCAATCAGAGAGGACCTAAAAGGAGATGCTAAAGCCTAGTCGAGTAGCCTTCATTAGTTCAGAACTGTTTGCTTACAGCTTATTAGTGAGGAATTTTCAGCACTGTCTTGTTAAAATGTGCCTTTAAAATATAGGACAGGCCTATCCTAAGACATGTTTCATGGCACAACAATTTAAGAGGTGAAATTTCCAGACTATGCTATTTTACAGCAATGTTAAAATGTCAATGGGGTGAACTAAATATTTGGTATCTGCTGGGGATTATTCAAAACAGTGTTTGAATAAAGTAGCAGGCCTATATTACACCTTTACTTAATGTCTGTCAGGAGAGTATGTAAACTGGGCAAACAGAAAAGTTCACATGGATAGTGGTAGGCTATAGAAGGAGAGGAAATATTGTAAATTCCTATCGACTGAAATACAGCACGATAGTGTTGTATTCATTTGACTTCCAGTCCAATCTTCAACCTGTGTAACAGCTCTGTAACCTGAACTATGGCTCTTGACACGGTCCCCTTAAAGATCAGAATTCCAAGGGGCTTGCAATTTCATCCACAGGGCAAAAAACTAGACTTACCAAAGGGGCATACAATAATTTGTTAACTTTTTCTGCCTCTGTCTTGTACAATACACAACACTCTTCTATTGTGTTCTTACACACACTTCATTATAAAAGTTGAGTGTGTTGTCTCTGTGGGAGGGTGAATTTGCATAGACAGTCAACTATAGTGTGTTACCCGTGTGGCTAGCTGAGAATTCTTAACTCCACCAAAACTCATCGCCACAACTCCATTGAGAATGAGATGTTTAGTAGTACGGTAACGTCAGCTAACTACATATCGTGAAGTTGAGAATTCTAAGCGACTGTGTGGCCAGAGTTGCATCATTAACTAGTTAACCGGGAATTACGAATCATTGCTTCCAAGTTCACTGGCTAGGTAGCTTGCATGTGAGCTACCTAAATACAAGTAGCTAGGGAAAGCACTGTAATAATATGTGCAGTTGTATTCTGCTGCAGTTATTAGTTACCTACATCACGCTACCTAACGCGTTTGATAGTTGGCAAGCTTTGTCTACCTAACGTTATCTAGCAAATAATGCGTGTAGCTAGCTAATTGCGCAAGTAATATTAGCTAGCTAACAAGATATAAATGAATAACCCACTCAGGCAGCTGTGGCTACCTAGCTAGAACCCGCTGTTCCTCTGAATCGGTCTGAAAAGTTAGCAACCTAGCTAGCAAGCCATTAGCTAGCTAACAACTAACTTTAGCCTGTGAAACAACGAAGTTAGCTACCTGGTCCGCCACATCTTCGGCTCGACTCATAAGCTCCTCCTGCCCCATGTCTAAAGAAACTGAGGCTTAGTGTAATAAGTCAAGAAACTATTAATTAGCTAATACAGAAGTCTGCTGCCTCCGATATTTACTTCAGCAAGTCTTGCCGGTCTCAATAAAGAGAAGGCCGCCTCTGCCCCACAATGCTTCACGTTGCTACGATAGCCCCCGTAGCTGCTCTACCGACTGCTGTGTGCCACGTACACTAATCCAGGGGGTTCGTCGTTATACCATGTTTGCGTCATGTAAACACAAATTGGCACAATTAGCTGAGACCATTCCTAATTGACATTAGACAAGATGGCCTACTGTAGTGTATCATGCAGCATCTTCAATGTGACTCAATACTGGCATGTTACAGACTGATTTTTATTTTCATACTCTATGAGTATAAGATCACATTTTACTATTCTATAGTTAGCTACTAAATATGGACTATTTTGAATATTGGGGTACTTTTATTATACTGTTTAATGACAGAATTTCTGGAGAAGAGTGAGGTAGTAAGTGGACAGAAAAAGAATGCATGATATCTTAAATCCCATATTGAAAAATTAACATACTTTTCAACATAATCTCAGAAAAAGTTTTTATTTTTTATTTACCAAACAGGCAGTCAATGCAGTAGAGACAGACACTACACTGCCTTTGTTCAACAGTTGCAAAATTCCTTGATAAAGTAAACACTATCAAAGTTCATTGAACTGTTCATGACTCCCGAGTGACACAGCGGTTTAAGGCACTGCATCTCAGTGCAAGAGGCGTCACTGCAGTCCCTGGTTCAAATCCAGGCTGCATCACATCTGGTTTAGATTGGGAGTCCCATAGGGCAGCGCAGAATTGGCCCAGTGTAATCCGGGGTAGGCTGTCATTGTAAATAAGTATTTGTTCTTAACTGACTTGCCCAGTTAAATAAAAAACTGTCCAATAAGACTATAGAGAATATTTGCATATCTACAAGTGAATAATTTAGTGGTCTCAACCCATTTAGTACAGGTAAAAGTAAATACTTCTCACACCTGCAACAAGTAGCCATTACGACGGTTCCTGTTTGCACATCATTCCAGTCGCGCTAGGGCCTGAAGCTGAGCTGACCCCATAGGTGTGACTGACACAAATGGAAGGTCAGCCACAGTTGCTTTCAGAGTCTGTGTAGTTGGTCTTGGCCATCCAGACCGGTCTTCGGATGGCTACAGAAGAAGCCATGACAGTTCAGCCTAGGTGGGAGGACAGCTGAAGCGTGAACTGGCCAATGATCTTCAGCTCATTGAGGATCGCCACATAACTCTGTGCTGAACGATCCTCAGTGATCTCCAGCAGCAGCCTCCTCTGGTAGTCGGATAGGTAGCGCAGGTAGTTGGCCGTCTTGGCAAGCATGCCAGCAGTCTGGTACATCTTCTCTACTAGAGTCTCAGTGAAATGCAATCGCTCAGCCAGGACCGGCGCCTCCTTGTTCTCTGTGGGCTTCATCGCCTGGAAGATGGCCGACATAAAGCAGTTGACCTGAGGCATCTGGTTGTAGGCTGGAGACTGGCAGTTGTGAAGCCTGTACATCTTGGAGAACAGCTCCCTGTACGGCTTCAAGCTGGCAGGGTTTGGCCAAGAGCTCTGAACCAGGTCCTCAAACTCTGGAACCATGGTAGAGTCTGGTGGGCTAGAGCTGGTTGGTGAAGTCTATGCCAAGATACTTGGCGGCTCGTGCTATGAGGCTCTGAAGCTCCTTAGCTGCCAGTAAGTCCTGTTTGGAGATAGGACCATCAGTTGACGGAGAGGCATCCTCCCCTTCCACATCCCTGAAAGGTCTCAAGGCAGATGAGATGGAGGAGGGCTCCTCTTCCTGCTTCACAATGGTATGGGAGATAAGTCTCTCTGCTCGCTTTCCTGAGACAAGGTGGATGCCTGAGGGATGGAGGCATGAAGATGTGTAGTTTGGGCTGAAGTGGGGAATGACACAACAGCTTCTGCACCTTTCTTCTCCAGAGCCTCAATGCACTTCTCCAGAACTGCCCACTGTAGCTGGGTGGCCTGTTGCTGGGCCTCTAGTCTCTGTTGAACCATCTCCACCTGCTCCCTGTGTCTCCTCTCTGACCGGACAGCCTGCCGCGACTCTCTCTGAGACCTCCTCCACTTTCCAGAGGAGCAGAAGTCAGTAGGAGGAGGAAGACGAGGAAGATGGAGAGCGTCTCCGCCGGAGGCTACCACGGCTCCGTTTGAAGTGCTTGGTGCAGTGCGAGCGGCATTTTGAGAAATGGTGTTGTTTGCCGAACCCTGGAAGTCAGCATGTGGGAACCTGATTGGCTCATGGATGGGGTGGTCAGCTGACTGCTGAATAGCAAGTTGTGAGAGGAAAGTGTCTCTTGGGATGCTGGAATTGGGCCCTGTCTGCGCTGGGTGCGGGGAGAGGATGGTGAACAACACTGGCATGGTGGACGAATAGATCAATAGTGTTGATCTGTCAACTCTTGCTCGAAATAGGACCTACAAATCGTTGATTAGCTGTTAGAAGTAGCGTTTAACCATGTTTGCATCTACTTATCAACACTCGACAGGATTCGACAAATTCAAAGTACGAATAGAGAAACGTTTTATATTCACCTTTATTTTACATTTTTTACTTTCACATTGGTCTTTAAACCTTTTCTTTTCAAGTTATGATTCTTGAATTTCTTCTGGAAACCACCAGACTGAACCTGTTGAGAATACAAAGAGAGCTGTGTTACTAATTTCAGTAATTCAAAAACCACATAGTCAGACCTGTTTGTGTGGAAGACCGCGCAACACTATTGGGGGAAAGACAGTGCTGTGAGAGTTAAGCCGTCTGACCTTTTTGCGTTTCTGTGGCGCCTGTTTATCAACTTCCATCTCCTCATCGTCATCCGTTTTAAAGTCATCCTCTTTTTCCGCCTCCATACCCTCCTCAGTCTCTTTTTGCAGAGAAAATAAAGAGGCTGTAGGGAAAGAAAAAGCCAGACATCAGTTTTCTCCTTCCAGAAAGGAAGGGAAATTGATCAAATAAATCAAAATGAACTTCAATCCACATATCAGGTTATTGCTCGTCCACAGCAGACATTGTCACCATTGACTGTTTTACACATTAAATGACTGAGGTACTAACATGGGTACAGGTCACTCATGCTGTCCTCGGAGTCGCTGCCACCCTCGTCGCTGGAGTCAGGAGCCCACGCTCCATTCCCCCGCTGGGTATTCCCCCGATGGGTGTTTCGCCCCCTCTCCCCATCTCTATCTCTGGGCTTCTTCTGTCGGAGGCTGGCTGGAATGTACTCCACTCCCTGTTGTACACACGCTTCATCTAGGGGAGAGATTAGATCATTCATAAACTGTACTGACAACAACGAAATCAAACCTTCTATGTGGTGTTTCAGGTAGTTCTATTCTACCTATCCAACAAAACTCAAAATGGAAAACCCTCAAACTGAGTGGAAAGGAAGCATCAACATTTGAGTGTAGGAAGGACATTTTGGGTGGCGAAAAACTGACATTTCTTCTTTGCTTTTTGGAACCGCTTGCCATTGACATGCCGTAAGACCTGGTGTGGCAGGCGATTGATATGTCTGAGTGTTAACTTGCAGAAGAGATGATTGCTGTAGGTCAGACATACAGAATTTGTCAGTAACAATTCAAACTGGTTGAGAGGCAGACAGGCAGCTGATAATCACAGAAGTCCTGTAAACAGGTACTGAAAGTCCTGTAATCAAGTACTGAAAGTATGACTCTTGGAGAATACTTACGGTTGCTTCGAGCTGGGCACAACATGAGGTTCATATTGACCATAGTTGAACTCTGCGGTAGAACTTAGTTTCTGATATTTCTTCCCTTTCGTGAAGTTCTGGAGCTCTGTGAGGTTGCAAGGACAATCATGTCCATTGAGTGTGCATTTAATCTGAAAAGGGGGGTAAAACAAAACACTGTCATTTTTTTACGTCTTGTTGCGCACATCATTCGCAGATACAGCCAGCCATTTGACAGAACAGAAGCCACTAGCTGACAAGCTAGCTGCGCAGCCTATTGTCATATCTGTGCTATCGTTATGAGCTAACTAACGGTAGCTGGCTAGTTTATACAGTATTTTGTAAAAATACGTTTTTTGGAAATTCTTCTAGCTAACCTTTTTACCGTCATCCGTAAATTCAAGAAATGGGTGATTCAGAAGGAACACTTTGATATCTGCAGGTAGGTCCATGGTCGAGTAATCAAGTGGCTAGTTAGATAAGGTTATTTTATTTTAGCTCACTAGCTACTAGCTGACTGTCCCTATCATGTATGCAGGGTCCGAGACACGTGTGTACGCCGGCGTATTTCTTCCTCGCAAGATGCGTAGTACTTTGCCACCACCTATTGTTCATTACAGTATGAAGCAGTCTGAGATAGGGCCTAGTACTCAAGACAAAATAAACAAAACTGTCTGTAATGCATAAATATCAATAGAAATTGGACATTACAATTCACCAAATGAAACACTGAAAAGTTTAACATTGACGTTGGAATGAATGATAGAGGCGATTTTCCAAATATAATATACTAATATAAATCACAAGATAGACATCACGATACTGGCCACAAAACTGCCTGATGTGAATCTATCGATCCTGAAATTGTGTTCCAGTCTGATACACATGCAAAATTAGATTTTTTTTTATACTCATCATTACAAGGACAGATATATTGTAGATGTAGATTTCTTGAAGTATTTGTTAAGCAATGTTTGGACATTGCGTCAAGGCATCATTTCCGGCAGCTTGTTTCGGTTTCCACTAATTACCACAACCACAAAGTAAAAATGGTCTATATCGTAAAAATATATGAAAGTATAAATGTGCTTTTTGGTCGTAATTTAAGGTTAGGGTGAGGAATAAGGTTAACAGGTTGGTTAAGGTTAGGTTTAATATCCTTTAAAAATATATACATATAAATGGGCGGGGTTTAGGACTTTATGGTTGTGGTAACTAGCGACGACTAATATTGTTATCAGTCAGCTGACAGTGCGTGACAGGTTTAGACCAAAGACACTAACCGTTGCAGTTAAGCAAAATCCAATTTGTGCATTACGATTGTCATTTTGACTTTTTCAGCGGAAATTTGTGTTAGAACCCCCTCTTATATGTTAAGTGCACTGGTGATGAGCATAGTAATATAAGTCAACTAGCATCTGTTGTTAAGTTAGCTACTATCTATGCTATGCCTAGCTAGCTAACGCATCCTTCCCTAATTCATTTTAGTGTAGTTAATTATACGTAAGCAACAATATGTCTGGACCAAATGGAGATCCTAACATCCCAAGTGACGATGGCATCATTGAGGATGAAGATGAATTCAACGAAGAAGGTAATACTGGTATGTTTCAGATGTCAATGTCATCATACACCATCTAGCGTCATCTCTTCACCTGTGAGTAAGGGATACTGTTTGTGTGTGTGTATTCTCATTCTCAGCTGTTTACATAGGTAAGTCAAAAGTGCCTGCATTTGTCTGTTAGGACTTGCATCGTCTCTGTTCTCACATCACTCTCGTTTGGCAGAGTATGCAGCCATCAACACTATGCTGGATCAGATCAACTCCTGCCTGGATGACCTGGAGGAACGCAACGACTCACTGAATGGCAAACTACATGAACTGTTGGAGTCTAACCGGCAGGCCAGGCAGGAGTTCAGAGTTCAGCTGACCACTGCTACACCCCCAGGAGAGGAGCAACTGTTCCCAGACCAGGATTCTCCAGCCACTGAAGGGGAGAAGGGCGGAGAGGCAGAGTGAGAGGACAAAGCTTGACTAGAGAGCTTCTCATACAAATCAACAACATTCCTTTCATCTATATGAGCATATTTCCTCAAGTGTTCCTGTGTGGTGTGTCAACACTTAGATAAGTGTGAATAGGGTTTGTCCTTTTCTGCCCCTTACATGTAGTGCTTATGAATCCACACTCAGCTGTAGAAATCTTAAGATGGTTCCTGCAAAGGGAAGCCAAATTAGCCAAAAGCTGACAGTTTATTCTGTGTGTTGAAGTGATTAGTTTATGCCAACACGTATCCACCACCACATACTATGTATACTAATGTTTCAGTTTAGCTACCTGTATACAGTCAATTGATACAATAGTACTTATTTATCCCCGTGCTTGGTATGGGGTGAAAGCATGTGGAATGAGCTCAGTGATTGACATAACTGGTTGTTTGTAGTCAATATTTACCTCTTTGTGGGGAAACTACCTTTACAGCAATAATGCAATATTCCAAATTATGTGACTTTCATTGGTCAATGTTTTTCAGTGATGTGCAAGAGATTCATGTTTTGTGCTGTGTTCCACTTTTTCCTATTCTGTTTTTGTTAGCCAGGTATAAATACAGTATATTTAATGTTACTGATTGTTACATCTTGAGAATTGCTAACTTAAAGCACTAGCTCTCTAAAACATTTCAAACAATGAACAGGTGTGATATATTCAATAGTGAGGCAATAGTCATATTTTATTTATAAATTAAAATGACCCCAATACAGAAAACAAACATCCCCCCAAAATACAAGAAACTTCTAGCTGCTAGAAAACAACTATTTTGTTCATCCGAGTTTGTCATTTGTTGAATAAAAATACATTAAGAAACATACAGCTTTGTTTGAAATTTCATCACGCTCTGGTCCTGTAATATTTCAGTGGGACCAGAACCAGATAATCTAGCAGACAACTGCACTTACCTTCATCAAAACCAATATGTATCTGCGCTTCCTCTGTGCAGGTTAACTAATAAAACAACTGGCAATTCACTTAAAGTATAATCTGGAAGGGAAAGATTGATTCCTTACATGCTCCTCAAAAGAAGAAAATAAAGTGTCTATTTCAACTTGCTGTGATTGATGACTTATCTGTGGAGTGCTACATTACTTTTAGTTTTGTGTAGTTCTGTCTACAACTTAAACATCCTATATTCAGGTAGAGAAGTCTCCTCACCAGTAGATCAGTGACAAATGCCTATCCATGTCTTGTGAAGAACCATGAATAGATCTCCATTCTTGTGTATTTTATTCCTCTTGGACTATTATTTCTAACTCTGCATTGTTTGGAAGGGCTGATAAGTAAGCATTTCACTGTAAAGTCTACACCCGTGGTATTTGGCGCATGTGACAAATAACATTTAATTTGAGATCACAAGCTGGTGAATCATCCCATTCCTTCTATTGGTGCTCTTCAAAATCAGAGCTGCTGGTTATCAGTTTCTTTAACTGCTAGTCTGCTACACTAATTGACTATCACTGGGGAAAAGACACTTCATTCTCCATGCCAGGGGCCAAAGGTTTTTCCTGGCCAGTTAGGGCCCTGAGTTTCACCCAGGCATGTCTCATGGTTAGGAAAAACTCAAAAGTCCTATCATTCCACTTCATTGGTGTTGATAATAACCTTGATGTTAGGTTACCCAGTTGAAAGGTGACAACGCTGCCATGCAATTCTTGTACAGACTGTTCTACTCCAATGAAAACGACTCTACTAGTCAAGTGTACTGGAGCGTACAAGATGTGAAAAAAATAATGAAGTTACAACGCAATTTAAAAGGTTGGAAAACAAGCACAATACTACTCAACTCTTTTAGTGTCACGTTGTGATGTGTAAACTATGTTAATGCAACATTGCAGGACATTTGGAATGGTAAATATTAATGGGGTGACAGACGTTGGAAATCCACCCAACGTATCAACTGGCAATAGGTAGACCTAATGCTTCCAACTGAGGAAAAATATAAGTGATCACTTACCTTTGCATAAAACTAGTTCTCAGTTGAGAACAAACTATGGCAAAGAGGATCTGTTCTCAGCCAACTTGTTCTCCCTTTCGGAGTCACATCTAAAAAGGAACTTTTTATGGTCTTAGGATGTCTACTCCAGCACTTTCACAACATTATGAGACTTTCAGTAAGAGAAGCTACATTCTAAGGCTCACTAAAAGCATGTACTGCTTCCTAACATTGCAGAAACACTACTGACCTAAAATTCTCCCAGTCTTGACAAAGCCATATGAGCTTATAGCTCAGCCTTTTGGAGGTTCATGTGCAACTTAGGCACAACACCAGTGGGATTTAGGCAGCAACCACGGGGTTAAAGAGCTAAACAAGTCAGAATGGCTTTAGTAGTACAGTGACGATGGGAAAACAGTAGCTCACGGTGTATCTGAGCAAAATAGACAAAGCAGTTAGGACTAATCCACTTTGAAACCCCCCTCTAACATATCCCCTCGCCTGCTAATACATCCCAAGAAATCTCCATTACAGTTTGTGTAAAAAAATGTCAAGGACAGTAACACTTCAACAAAGCTAGGATCAAATCAAGGTTCATCGTTACTCGACATTCAAACAAAAGTACAGTTTACTTTTTAAACGTTTAGTTCCCACCCCCCTCACATTGTTTTGTTCCTCAGATAAAAGTCAACTGCTAAAATGCTACATTCTAAGTCTTACTAAAAGCTTGACAAAGCATTGTTAGCTTTATGGGAAATGCCTGGACTAAAACAACACCATTCCCTTCCTAAACTTGGCTACAATGTGTTACGGAGTTAGATTGAACACAACGTGTTGTTGAACTAAGCTTGACCTTTGTTTTCACTGGACCCTTTCAACACTATGATAGAAACACAAAACATCCACACGTTGTTTCCCGATGGTTCTCCTCTTCAGTCAGGTTTAACTGAACGCCTGTTAGAAATACATCTGTATCTAGTTGTGGTTGTGTTATAAAAAAAAATTAACACCTAGATATGCCAGGAGGGACCACTGGTTTTGAGTTGCCAGGGTGTTCTTTTCTTGGTCTATTGAGCTATACAGAAAAGGAGGTGGGGGATCCTGTCCCAAACTAACCGACCCTGTCCTAGGGTAGCGATTGTACTGGATATAATCTTTTTCTTCCACTCTCTCAACGTCTCTGTGTTGTCCTCCCGGACCTTCTTTTGGATCCCTCCTTTGCGTTCCCGCCGCCCAGCTTCTCCTCTTGGGCAGCTGCCTCCTCTTCCGTCTCTCCCGTGACTGGCTCCTCCTCGGTATCTTCTGTGACTGGTCCTAGGTCTAGGGTTGGCTCTTCCTCCTTGTCCTCAGGCCCAGCTAGGCTCTGCTGCTCTGGGGTGGCTTGGCCCAGGGTCCCCCTCGTGCTGCTGGTGGTAGGGGTGCTGGTAGTGGCGAGGTGCTGCTGGGATAAAGATGAGGCTGAGGGAGTGTTGTCCTGGGGTTGAGGGCAGGGCTGAGGGGGCCTCAGCGTGGTGGTGGGCGGCAGTAAGGCAGGGCTGCCGAGGACCTCTGAAGGCAGGCTGTGGTTACTGTCACACCCTGCATCTCCATCCACGGAAGTAGGTTCCAATGTCCCATCCGTCTGGCTACGCAAGGCCCTGTACTTCTGTAGGGGAGAGAAGGCACAAGCGTATAGGATTTAACGGCGATGACTGCAACAGACAGACAACTATAGGCAAACCCGTAAATGTTGTGTGGGTAGCGTCTTAATTCATACACAGTACGTGCGATTATACAACCAACCTTGAGGTTCTCAAAGTGTTTGAGTGACTTGCAGTGCGAGTGGCGGGCTGAAGACTCAAAATGGTAGAAGTGCTGGCAGATTCTACAGAGGAACCCAGCCACGGGAACCACAAAGCTAGAACCTGGGAGATGAGCAGAGAGAGGTACTGTTAGTCAATGAAAATGGAATGGCACATGACAAAATCATAATGTGCAATATACAAATAACATGAACTGATAAATGATTTTATTCGGAATGGCTTTTCAAGACAGTGAGTGGTGTGTGGTGAGACAATCCCCAAAGCCAACACCTCCTTTGGTTACCTTTCCTTCCAGTTCTCTGCTGCCAATGACTGGAACAAATTGCAAAAATCACTGAAGCTGGAGACTCATATCTCCCTCTCTACCTTTAAGCATCAGCTGTCAGAGCAGCTTACTGATCACTGTACCTGTACACAGCCAATCTGTAAATAGCCCATCCAACTCCCTCATCCCCATATTATTACTTACCCTCTTGCACCCCAGTATCTCTACTTGCACATCATCATCTGCAAATCTATCACCCCAGTGTTAATGCTAAATTGTAATTATTTCGCCTCCATGGCCTATTTATTGCCCTACCTCCCCACTCTTCCACATTTGCACACACTGTACATAGATTTTTCTGTTGTGTTATTGACTGTACGTTTGTTTATGTCTAACTCTGTGTTTTTTGTCGCACTGCTTTGCTTCATCTTGGCCATGTCGCAGTTGTAAATGATAACTTGTTCTCAACTGGCCTACCTGGTTAAATAAAGGTAAAAAAACAATGACCCCTGGTAGAGTGTGTCACTCACCGTACACCGTGTCAGGGTCATATTCCTCATCTTCATCTATGTCCTCCAGTAAAGCCACCTCCATCTGGGTAGGCCAGCCCTCCTGCCACACCAAAGACACACATGACCAAATAGATGGAAACCAACACAAGAGACCACATACAGAAGTTTCATGAAGAACACTTCAAAATGTCTCTAGTATGGATCCTGTGACAAAGTGAACGTGAGCATGGGAGAAAGAGCGAGGAACGACAAAGCATGTACGAGCAGACGCCTAACCTTTCCATGGGAGCTGCTTTGTTCACCATCTTCTCCGTCCTCTTCCTCCCCCTCTTCTCCGTCATCTACAAAACAGCCCTGTTCATCCATGGCAACCAGTTCAGCTAAGGCCGCTGGCCCTCTCTCCTCCCGAAGCTGTCGTGGGAGGAGCACAGAACAGTGAATAAGAGGGGGGATAGCTGACAAGGGTTGCATCCCAAATGGCACCCTATTCCCTAGTTAGTGCACTATATAAGGAATAGGGCGCCATCTGGGACGCGAAAAAGGAAATCAATTGAATGGATTTACAAGCTGCCGAGGCAGAGATGAGTAGACCGGCGGACACACCTCGTCGACTCTCTGCTTGTGCTCCTGGGACTGCATGTGCTCCAGGAACAGGCATGGGCTCCTGAAGTGCCTCTTGCAGACGGTACAGGAGGGGTTGGAGGTGCGGCTGGTCAGCTTGTGCTCACTGGTCCTGCGGTGCACCATGACTGTACTGGTGTAGTGGATTTGGCAGGTGGCACACCAACGCTGCAGGCCGGGTCTCTTCTCTCTGTGTTAAACACACACAGCTCTGAGGACCATCAGGGTCGTATTCATAGACCGTAGCAAAACATTTTGCAATGGAAAAGGAAAGCAAGTGTTTCTTATTGGACAAGTTTAGACAGACCCTTCCTATTTGGGTCAGTTTTCATCCATATGGTGCCTAATGACGTGCATTAGTACTGACCCGTCCCTGAAGGAGCTGTCCCTGCGGCCTCCCTGCAGTGACTCCTGGACGCGGGGCATCAAGGTGACCAGACAGGCACTGGACATGTGTTGGATCTCCATCATCCTCTGCTGGTGGACCAGGCTGTTCATGTGACTCTGGAAGTCCTAATGACGAAAAGAGATGGAGCGAAAGGGAGATAGAGAGAGAGCGATACAGAGAGATAGAGAGAGAGCGATACAGAGAGATGGAGAGAGAGCGATACAGAGAGATGGAGAGAGAGCGATACAGAGAGATGGAGAGAGAGCGATACAGAGAGATGGAGATGAGAGCGTACAAGAGATGGAGAGAGAGCGATACAGAGAGATGGAGAGAGAATGATACAGAGAGATAGAGAGAGAATGATACAGAGAGAGAATGATACAGAGAGATGGAGAGAGGGATACAGACAGATGAGGTAGAGTGATTCCTCTGTCGGATACGTCGAGCTGAGTGCTTGCCTTGGACCATCCAAAAGCAAACACATTTCACTCTACACCCTCAGGGTGTGTGTGTGTGTGTGTGTGTGTGTGTTTGCGCTACCTGCTGGTTGTGACAGGTGATAGTGCAGATGTAGCAATAGAACTTGTTTGCAGCATCACCCCCCTCCTTGCCCTCTTCCTGCCCTCCTTCCAATACCCCTGAGGCAGCCTTGCCCTCTGCCATATCCTTTAGGCCTGGTGTAAATGCCTGGCGCTCACCACTCAGTTGCTCAGAGGCTGGCATGGCCGACACTCCACTCTGGACCTGCTCATAAACAGGGAGGGCCCTTAAAGCAGGTCATGATATCACTTTGGGAGCAGAAATCAGGTGCCATCTGTCTGATCTAGCATTACACTGACAGTTTGGTCTTCAGTAAAGCACGATGATAAAACTCACCTTGGCTGCTCTGCTTTCCTCTAGTGCCTCTGGACCAGCCGTGCTCCCGTCCTCCTCCAGAATGAAACAGTCTGTTCATGGAAGCGAGAGACCAGGTGAGATAAGGGCAGCACTAGTCCCACCAGGCCTCATGTGAAAGGCCAGTGCTGTAGCTGGGTGGGAGGAGGAGGCGTGGAAGTGCTGCTGGAATGGAAGGGCTAGGATGGTATACGAGACCACTCACCTTCAAGCTGGCTGTCATCTGGTGGGCTTTGATGCACTGCTGCACCTAGGACCCCATCTGTCTCCGGAGGCTGCTCCACAGTCTCCTCTGACCTGAGACAGAAAGGAACAGGGAGGGGATACATGTCACTACAAGCTGCTACCCTCCAAGGACTCATCTCAACACATGGATACTCAGTTAAGTGTAGTCTGAATAGGTACGTAAACAAAACAACTGCTCTAGAACTTGAGATATTTTCTAAAGTCAAAACAGTGTTACTTACCCCTCTGTCCTCTGCTTCTTCAGTGCTGGCTCCTTGGGCTCAGGTTGCACTGAGGGCCGTGCCTGTCCATCTGGCCTTCCCACTCCTCCATCTGCAGGGAGAGGGAGACACAAGGCTATCTACTGTTCCAACCACATATTGACTGTTTCACACCCACTCAAAAAACATACATAGAAGGAGACATAAGAAAAGAGCAAGCAACCAAAAAACCAAACCCTTTTCATGCTTCTGAGATTTCACTAGATCTAAAGAAAAGACACCAAATTAACACTAGTACTAGCAGGCATTGCTAGCAGGTGTTGAGTGTTCAGGTACGGTCCTACCTTTGAGAGTCTTGTCATTGGGCAGGGTCCTGCTGGCTGCAGGTTGGTTATCTGTGCTCCCCACGGCTCTCTGCTCCCTCTTTCTATCCGGGTACCGTGAAGCATAGTCCTACACGGACAGGGTGAGCCATTTGATCAAACAATCAACTGCCCCCTCAGCAATCAGCAACAGTTAACGTGTGAAACAGGTATAGTGGACTAAGAAATGTTATTTGAGCATTTCAGTATAACAGTGCATTCAAAAATTATTCAGATCCCTTCACAGCCTTATTCTAAAACTGATTAAATAAACATTTTCTTTATCAAATCGACACAACATACACTATAATGACAAAGTGAAAAACAGGGTTAGACATTTTTGCAAATGTATTAAAAATAAACAGATACCATATTTAAGTATTCAGACCCTTTCCTATGAGACTCGACATTCAGGCCTTTATGGTAGAGTGGCCAGACGGAAGCCACTCCTCGGTAAAAGGCACGACAGCCTGCTTAGAGTTTGCCAAAAGGCACCTAAAGACTCTCAGACCATGAGAAACAAGATTCTCTGGTCGGATGAAACCAAGATTGAACTCTTTGGCCTGAATGCCAAGCGTCACGTCTGGAGGAAACCTGGTAACATCCGTACGGTGAAGCATGGTGGTGGCAGCATGATGCTGTGGGGATGTTTTTCAGCAGCAGGGACTGGGAGACTAATCAAGATCAAGTGAAAGATGAACGGAGAAAAGTACAGAGAGATCCTTGATGAAAACCTTATCCAGGGTGCTCAGGACCTCAGACTGGAGCGAAGGTTATCCTTCCAACTGGACAACGACCCTAAGCACACAGCCAAGACAAAGTAGGAGTGGCTTCGGGACAAGTCTTTGAATGTACAGCCAGAGCCAGGACTAGCACCCGTTCCAACATCTCTGGAGAGACCTGAAAATAGCTGTGCAGCAACGCTCCCCATCCAACCTGTCAGAGCTTGAGAAGATCTGCAGAGAAGAATGGGAGAAACTCCCCAAATACAGGTGTGCCAAGCTTGTAGCATCATACCCAAGAAGACTGTAATCGCTGCCAAAGGTGCTGCAAAAAAGTACTGAGTAAATGGTCTGAATACTTACGGAAATGTGATATTTCAGGGGGGTTTTATTATTATAAATTTGCAAGAAATTCTAAAAACCTGTTTTTGTTTTGTCATTATGAGGTATTGTGTTTAGATTAAATTGTTTTTCCCTCATCAATTTTAGATGAAGGCTGTGACGTAAGAAAATGTGGAAAAGGTCTGAATACTTTACGAATGCACTGTATACGCATTTTGCCTAATCATGATGTGGCAGGTGACACTTTGCTTCTTGAAAGTCCAATATCTTGAAAACTTGACTGCTGACACGCAAAACATTTTGGCAATGTATCAAACAGTGGACTAATGTAAAAAATACCAAAGGATAGTTTGAGTGGATTTTCCCTTTAAGCCTCATAGCATTGTTCCACAGTTTCAAGACAATCAAAGCAATCTTAACAACTCAGACTAAAACGCAAGTAGAACTTTTAGCTAGTCAACCAGAAACTGCTCAGAGTGGGTGCTCAGTGCCTTGTAGTTCTCCATAATTAAATAGAGGTTGTGATTACATTGTTGTTGTTGTTGTTGTTGTTGTTGTTGTAGTAGCGGGTGTGGGGATGGTAGTGTCGGGCAGGGAAGCCCATGTGGGGGTTCTTCATGGACATGCCCATGGGTACAGGCCCCAGGAGAGAGGACCGGGACCCCGCAGCAAAGAACTGGGTGAACTGCTGCCCGCTCGCTGTAAAGCCCCGCATGCTACCTGGAAAGCCAGAGAAAGAAGGAGAGATAGGTGGGAGAGGCGGAGATGGGGGATGAGTATGAGGGAAGGAGAGAGGTGAGGATGAGTATGAGGGAAGGAGAGAGGTGGGAGAGGCGGAGATGAGGGATGAGTATGAGGGAAGGAGAGAGGTGGGAGAGGCAGAGATGGGGGATGAGTATGAGGAAAGGAGAGAGGTGGGAGAGGCAGAGATGGGGGATGATTATGAGGAAAAAGTTCTAAATGGGGTCATAGTTTCTATCAGGTGGCCTTTGGAGCGATAAGGAACACCAAATCAATGGAACTGCAATAAAAACAAAGTGTTAACAGTGCAGAGACTCATACAGCTTTTAATGTATTTTTTAAATTTTATTTAACTAGGCAACTCAGTTAAGAACACATTCTTATTTACAATGACGGCCTACCCCAGCCAAACCCTAATCCGGATGACGCTGGGCCAATTGTGTGCTGCCCTATGGGACTCCCAATCACAGCCGGTTGTGATACAGCCTGGAATCAAACCAGGTCTGCAGTGACGCCTCTAGCACTGAGATGCAGTGCCTCAGACCGCTGCGCCACTCGGGAGCCCTTTTGCACGTACACATCAGCGACGTAGATATAAAGATGTGATACCATATTGGAAACATATGTCAATCTACTTGTCTGTACATTTGCTGACATTCTGAAATGCTCTCACCTTGCATCTGCTGCATCATTAGAGCCCCTTGTAACATTGGGTTGGGGGCGATGATGGTGGCCTGGGCAGCCAGGTTGACCATACGAGGAGGTGGAGGAGCAGGGCCTGGTCCAGCCATGGCCCTGGTGATCACAGAGCCAATGGGCATTAATTACAAAGCAGTATTTATATCTAAACATAATACAGCCCCAGAGTTTGGAACAGTTGGCCAGTGTAATTTTCAATAACAAATACTATTTATACAAAGAAAATGTGAGGTGCGTTCAGCAGGAAAGAAAGGTGTGCAACATTTAATTCAATAGAAACGATACTGTTCTGAATGACCAGTCAAAGAACGTTGTGATTATGGGAGGGTGTGTGCTGCACAAGTTTTGCAAATGGTCACACACATGATCAGGCCACACCCCACCACACCCACCTAACGGGAGCAAACATACTGGCACAGAGTTTCTAAACCCAGAGGCCCAATATCGTGATACTTCCGGGAACGCATCACGAAGCAGACCAAACTGGGGTTTGGCAAGTCAATAGGAGAAGTGAAAAATGTGTCAGTTGTTAATTTTCTCAAAATCTAAAATGGCAAAACCTAGTGCTGAGTGAATAACCAAAATGTTCGTTATTTTCGTTTGTTAAACAACGAATTGACAGACATCAGTCAATTATTTGAAATCCATTTTGTTCTGTTTTTTCTTCCTTCTGTCAGCGCAATGCAGTTTCCCTAGCGATCAAACAGCGCAAGCCCGAACTGTGCGATGTAATAGCAAGTTGTAGTTTCCAACAGGCCAATATTAGACATAGTTCAGCGCAGAAAACATGGTAATTAACTACAATGACCAGAATCCATTGCACGTCTACTGGTCCAGTCTGTGTGGAGCAGACACGGAGATGGAGAGAAGAATGCACGACTGAGAGGGATAGAGAGCAGTTGCTTCGCGAGCTATCTCTACCTGAAAATACACGATTAAGTGATTGATAGTTGGCATTCAGCAGTCATATTTATTTTGATGAACTACTAAAAATAGTAATTTTGTCAGACAGCAGCTCTATAGAGATGAGATGACTTGGAATTAAATAAACTCATCAAATAAAACAAATGCAATATACACAACTGAAATGTAATGTGAATAAATGATGGTTAATAATTGATAAGCACTAATGGGCAGTCACTACCATCATGCGACATATTACGAATTGTTTTATTTTTTGTTGTTCAGCATTCATCCCACATAATGCATAGTGCATTTAACGTAAAACATTTTTATTGAAATCGAACTGTGATTCTTTTTTAATTATCGAACCGAAACTACCTCAAAAAGCACTAAAATCGCTCAGCACTAGCAAAACCTAGATTCGAGCCAGTCTTAAGTAGCTGAAACTGTACTACAACCTTGTGAAAGTGACAAACGGACACTTTTGAGTGACTGATTTAACGGCCTGCACATGTGCAGTTCAGCACAAGATGACTGTTAGAACCGATGGCATGTGTTTCTGCGCATGAGCTTGGCCAACTTACGTTGCCATGACATCGTCTACAAGCGTGATCAGGGATTTCTATTGGATTAGGAGTTTCTAGGCCCCTTTATTTAAAAATTGTCTTTGATACCGGGGTGCGTTCAGTTTGCTTAAACTTTTGCTAAGTAGTGTGACGGTTTGTAGCATTCCTAAAACGATGCGCACCGTTCTTCAGCCTTTGAGGTATGTTTGCTCTTGTTTGGTGGGTGTGTGTGGCAATATGTGGCCTACGACATAACTGTGTGAATTCACTGTTTCACACAGTTCTGTCATATTGAACACAATCCTGGGGTACATTCAGTTCGATTCAACGTTTGCTACGTCGCCTGACGGTTGGTACTCTACACAGGTGGTACCTTAATTGGGGAGGATGGGCTCGTGGTAATGGCTGGATGTGTTTGCCATTCCATTGGCTCCGTTCCAGCCATTATTATCAAATGTATTTATAAAGCCCTTTTTACATCAACCGTTGCCACAAAGTGCTATACAGAAACCCAGCCTAAAACCCCAAACAGCAACCAATGCAGATGTATACACCTTCCTCCCCACAGCAGCATCCATTGGTACTGAACAACAAGTTTCCCCAAAATGGTGCGCACTGTTCTTCAACAGGGGTGTATTCACTAGGAACCAAACAGGGAGGGGCCTATCTGAATTTGTCCAATATTAACTTGCTTATGTTTCTTTGGTTTAATGATTACAACCCAGCCTTTGAGGTACTTCTACTCCCGTTTGGTGGGTGTGGCCTGATCAATCTGTGTGTGACCATTTTAAATCGCAAAACTAATGCGGCACACACCAAACACATCTCCCTCTGGGCCACCATAATCACACCGTTCTTGAACTGGTTGTTCAGTATTGTCGTTTCCGTATTATTAAACACCGTTCTCTTGTACTGAACGCACCCCCTGTAGAATGGTTTGCAGCGTTTGGGAAAGCTCGTCTAAAACAGTTAGGCAACGTTGAATGAACTGAACCAGAGGAAGATATATCTAGATCATATTTGACTGAACGCACCCCTGGCAAATGTAATCCAAGCTAAACATATTACTGCTTGTCTGATTTTAGCAACTGTTGCTAACAAGTCAGTTTTAGGGCCTTATATCCACGACCTCGGGTTCACATTTCTTACCGTCCTCTTTGGTGGTGATGTGGAACATGGTGCGATGGTTGGGGTTGCGGTGGAGGCGGTGGAGGGGGGGGCTGGTGCTGGAACAGTTGCTGAAGCTGCCGCAGATGATGGTGAAACTGTTGCTGTTGTTGGTGCTGTTGGTGGTGATGTGGGTTAAACATCTCGGCGTTCAGTAACGTGTTAGCTAACGTTAACTGTCCGTGGTTGCTTGCAGAAAAGCCTATCGTCGATACCTCGGCTCAGAATCTTGATAAGAGAAAAAAAAGCTTTTGATTATCTGATCCACAATAAACCTTGAATCCAGCTACCTATCATGCGGAGTATAACGTTGGCTACATAACAGTTAGCTAAATACGCCTCCCTGGCTATATAGAACATAATAAATACAGCTCGTTAGCGAGTAAGTTATTTGTGCTTTTCTAGCGAGGATGTTCTAACGTTCCTGCCCATGGTTTCTAGCTAGCTAGTCAGCATTAGCAACGCTACAGTCAGTGTCTACAACCTCTGGAAAACATAACTAGCTATCTACCCTATAACGTTTGTTTAGCTAGCTAGCAATTTAGCCTAGCATTAGCATCATAGCTAGCTATTTGGCTTACATTAGTTGCAAGCTTTAGTTTAGTGCCTTTGTTTTATGTAATCGGAATAATCAATGGTAGCTATCTAAATTGTATTTACATGTAATGCTTTTTTTTTTTTTACCATATAACGATAACCTACGTTTTAACAGAAAAAATTGTTTCAATTATTTTAGACGCGCAGGTTTGTATCGGTCTGCAGCCTTTTTAAATGTCTCAGCGATTGTTCCGTTGAGACTGCAATCGTTGTGAAGCAGGCAAGACTAACTAAGCTTTTCCGGGTCACTGGTTTGTGTAATCCTTCAGAATAAAAGTTCCGTCCCGTGTACTTTGTAAATAAAACAGTTGGGTGAAAATGATGGAACATTGGCACAATTATCAATACATTTTACACTAGTTATAATACAAAGAATTATTCAAAGTATTTCTATAAGATATTATGTGATGAAAACATATTGTTGTGTGTAATCCTATCATTTATTGAACTGTACACAATTTTCTCTATATTGTGTCGCAGTAAAAGGGGGATCCGTTCTACTCAGGAGCAATTCTGCTTTTCAAATCCATAGAGTTTACACCCCCAGCATGTTACTGCTCATTTAGAGGACTTTGGTTCTCGTTCATTTCTTAGAAAATTAGCTACTTTATATTCACAGTCTTGATTTTCTCATTTGTAATAACAAGGCAGTGGTTTATGGCAAGAATAGGAAAGATCTCATAGATCTCACAGAAATAAGATCTCACAGAAATAAGAGACATTTCAGATGATCAAAGGTTACCTTGAACAGCAATTAGCCCAACAGGGTAGGGTTTGTAGCATGTATGTTTACACACTGCTGGGGGTGTAAAGTCTGTGGATCTGGAAAGCAGAAGTGCACCTGAATACAATAGACCGCTTTTTACTGCGACAAAGTACAGGAAAGGATGTACGGTCCAATATGTATGTCCAATATGAAAAACATACTGCATGTAACATTTTACTGCAGTGGGCTAAGTCAGGGTCAGACAGTGTTTCTTGGTAGTCTTAAACAAATCTACTTTGAAGCCAAAGTATACACCTCACACACATGGTTATAGACTTTAAAAAATAAGACACCTGCACCATTTGTATTTGTATTGATTAAGGATCCCCATTGGTTCCTCCCAAGACAGCACCTACTCTTCCTGGGGTCCTGCAACATTAAGGCATTTATATACAATTTAAAATATTACATGACATTACATTTCAAAACACTTTCCCCAATACATTTAGTGTGTTCCCTCAGGTCACTGCTCCACCATCGCATACTTACAATACAACATCCATGTGTACGTGTGTGTAGAGTGCGTGTCTCATCGTGTCTGTGTGTGTCTGTGCCTGTGTGTGTGTGTGTGTGTGTGTGTGTGTGTGTGTGTGTGTGTGTGTGTGTGTGTGTGTGTGTGTGTCTTCACAGTACCCGCTGTTCCATAAGGTGTATTGTTATCTGTTTTTTAAATCTGATTCTACTGCTTGCATCAGTTACCTGATGTGGAATAGAGTTCCATGTAGTCATGGCTGTATGTAATACTGTGCACCTCCCATAGTCGGTTCTTGACTTGAGGATTGTGAATAGACCTTTGGTGGCATGTCTTGTGGGGTGTGCATGGGTGTCCAAGCTGTGTGCTAGTAGTTTAAACAGACACCTCGGTGCATTCAGCATGTCAACACTTCTTACAAAAACAAGTAGTGATGAAGTCAATCTCTCTTCTACTTTGAGCCATGAGAGATGTACATGCATATTGTTACTTTTAGCTCTCCGTCTCCGTGTACATTTAAGGGCCAGCCGTGCTGCCCAGTGCTGAGCCAAGTGTAATTTTGTGGCACCTAACCACACGACTGAACAGTAGTCCAGGTGTGACAAAACTAGAGCCTATAGTACCCGCCTTCTTGATAGTGTTGTTAAAAAGGCAGAATAGTGCTTTATTACGGACAGATGTCTCCCCATCTTAGCTACTGTTGTATCAATGTGTTTTGATCATGACAGTTTACAATCCAAGCAGGTTACTCCAAGTAGTTTAGTCACCTCGACTTACTACATTTTCATATTATGTATTAGAAGATTTAGTTGAGGTTTATCGTTTATTGAATGATTTGTCCCAAATACAATACTTTTAGTTTTTATATTTATATTTATGACTAACTTATTCCCTGCCACCCATTCTGAAACTAACTGCAGCTCTTTGTTAAGTGTTGCAGTGATTTCACTCGCTGTAGTAACTGATGTGTATAGTGCTGTCATCCACATACATAGAGACAGACACTGGCTTTTCTCAAGGCCAGTGGCATGTCATTAGTAAAGATTGACAAAAGTAAGGGGCCTAGATAGCTGTCCTGGGGAATTCCTGATTCTACTTGGATTATGTTAGAGAGGCTTCCATTAAATAACACCCTCTGTGTTCTGTTAGACAGGTAAATCTTTATCCACAAAATAACAGGGGGTATAAAGCCATAACAGATACGTTTCTCCATCAGCAGACTATGATCTATAATGTCAAAAGCCACACTGAAGTCTAACAAAACAGCTCCCACAATCTTTTTATCATCAATTTCTCTCAGCCAATCATCAGTCATTTGTGTACTGTAGGTGCTGTAGTTGTTGAATGTTATTCTCAAAAAGCGCGCTGAAAGTCTGTTGTCAATTTGTTTACAGTAAAATAGCATTGTATCTGGACAAACACAATTTAAAAAAAAGTTTACTAAGGGTTAGTAACAGGCTGATTGGTTCGCTAGTTGAGCCAGTAAAGGGAGCTTTACTATTTTTGGGTAGAGGAATTATTTTTGCCTACCTCCAGGCCTGAGGGCACACACTTTCTAGTAGGCTTAGATTGAATAGGAGTGGCAATATCATCCGTTATTATCCTCAGTAATTTTCTCAGTAAAGTTGTCAGACCAAGTGGCTTGTCATTGTTGATAGACAACAATACTTTTCCCACCTCTTCCACACTCACTTTACGGAATTCAAAATTACAATGCTTGTCTTTCATAATTTCATCAGTTATACTTGGATGTGTAGTGTCAGCATTTGTTGCTGGCATGTCATACTTAAGTTTGCTAATCATTAAAGTAATTGGCAATGTCAGTGGGTTTTGTGATGAATTGCTATCTGATTCAATGAATGATGGAGCTGAGTTTGCATTTTTGCCCAAAATGTAATTTAAGGTGCTCCAAAGCTTTTTACTATTATTATTTGTGTAATTTATCTTTGTTTCATAGTATAGTTTCTTCTTCTTTTTATTCAGTTTAGTCACATGATTTTTCCATTTGCAGTACGTTTTCCAATCGGTTGTGCAACTCGACTTATTTGCCATTCCTTATGTCTCATCTATCTCAACCATACCATTTTTCAATTCCTCATCTTTCCATGGGGATTTAACAGTTTTTACAGTCATTTTGTTAATGGGTGCAAACTTATTAGTAACTGGAATACGCAATTTCATAAATGTTTCAAGTGCAGCTTCTGATTGCTACTCATCACACTCATTACACACCACAGACCAACAAATATTTTTTACATCGACAACATACACTATATTAGGCCCAGCCTTTGGAACTTTGATGTTCCTAGATATGGCTACTATATTGTGATCACTACATCTGATGGATTTGGATACTGCTTTAAAGCACATTTCTGCAGAATTAGTAAAGATATGATCAAAACACGTTGATGATTTCATTCCTGTGCTATTTGTAACTACCCTGCTAGGTTAACTGATAAATGAACCTGTACCAGGTTGCAGGTACTAGTTACAGTGTTGAGCTTTTTCTTGAGTGGGCAGCTTGATGAAAGCCAGTCAATATTTAAATCACCCCCGAAAATATACCTCTCTGTTGATATCACATACATTATCAAGCATTTCACACATGTTATCCAGATACTGACTGTTAGCACTTGGTCATATATAGCAGCTTCCAACCTGAATGGGCTTTTGGTGAGGCAGATGAACCTGTAGCCATATTACTTCAATAGTATTTCACATGAGATCCTCTCTAAGCTTTACAGAAATGTGGTTCTGAATGTAAACGGCAATACCTCCACCTTTGACATTTCTGTCGATGTTATAACCATGTATTGCTTCCACTGTATCATCAAAGCTATTATCTAAGTGAGTTTCAGAGATTGTCAGAATATGAATGTCATCTGTTACTAGCAAATGATTGATTTCATGAACCTTTTTTCTTAAGCTACATATGTTAACTTGGGCTATTTCAGATTCGAGTTTAAATATATTCCATTTTGAGTTTGCATGCCAATATTACACTTTATATACAACACAGAAGACTGAAATATAACAAATCATGTTTGACAGAAACACTGGATTTTGGCAGGTTTAAAAAAAATAATGTTTATGAATTATTAAGAACATTCCACCAATGAGGCCACTAGGTAATTTGACTGCAGGAAATGAGTCTGATTTGCCACTCTTCAAGGGCTGCAGAATGAGCAGCTACACTGCTTGGGGTGTAAATCTGTGGATTTGGAAAGTAGAAGTGCTCCTAAGTAGAATCGACCCCCCTTTTGACGTACAGCAATGGTAAACGGTTGGCCATGGTAAATGGACGCGGTGAGAAAATCTGCCTACCTTGTGTAGAGACCAGCATTCTCGATTGGGTTCCTACTATCTGGGATCCTTGGGACATCCATACCCCATTGAAGTTGAAATGCATAATGTTTAAGGTTAGGGTAAGGCTAGGCATTAAGGTTAGGGTTTATTGTAGTGACGTCCCAAGGAACCCGGATAGCACCGGCCATCCCGGTTGTGGTCAGCCCTTCTCCCATTGAAGCCTATCACGGTAGCGATCAACACGAACCGTGCCACTTGCAAAACTGCTTGCGTTTTGCCATCCGCCGCCCTACTCCCATTGAAGTCAATGATACATTTGACGCTCACCGTGGCCCGTCTGTAAACGCCTTTAAAGGGCCACAGAAGTGGAAGTGCTCCCATTTACTGGGACATAATGTACAGGAAATTGTGTACGGTGCAATATGTATGTTCAATGTAACACTGAAGCCTTCAGTCATTAGTTAGGGTTTATAACAGACAGTAGATAGGGTAGTTGTTCAAAGTGAAATGTTCTTGTTAATGTGTTTCTCTTTTTAATCCATGAGCTAGAGGGGTCGGTCGGGCTCACTTGGGCCAACCATGTCACATGCCAATTTTTTTGAAGTATTATGTCCCTAGAGTTGGAAAATGTTTGATAGCAGTGCAGCAATGGTAGCTTGTTGTGAATTTTTTAGATATGACTGCACTTTTAGAGCTAGAAACACAAGCATTTCGCTACACCCGCAATAACATCTGCTAAACACGTGTATGTGACAACTAACATTTGATTTGCTTTTGATTAGAAAAGCACAAACATAGAACATAGAAATTGGTTATTTGAAAAGCACAAACTTAAAATGTCCATTACATACCCTAAAGGTAAAAGGTCAAAGTTCTGTTGACCTGAACATTCCTGAAAACGTGTTTGATGGATTGCTGTGAATCTAAGCTTTCCAATGGTATATGATTAAAGGGTACAAGTGAGCAATAACTTGTTGTATACTGACATTGTTTGTCAATGAATGGGATGGAGGGATGAAAGAAAGAGTGATGACACACAGAAAGCTACTATTGATGCACTGCTATCACACATTTTACAACTCTAGGGACATGGACCTTTAAAAAAATCACTATGAGACATTGTCGGCCTAAGTGAGCCTGACAGCCTAAATCTGGGGGTCTGGCTCATGGACAATTTAATTGTATTATATCTTGCAAGCTGCACTGCAATTCAGTTTTATTTTAACCTGCGAAAGTGCTCCTTTGTGGCACCCATTGTGGCAAATGTATTTTTGTAAATAAAACGAATCTATTTAATATGCAAATATTGAATACATCTGATTGACAGAACAATGGGACATAACAATGGGATATAAACGTGTTTTCTAAAGTGGATTATTATAAGATATTATTATTCATAATAGTAGCATTATAAATAATGTTTTGTGATTTAAATTAGGCCTACTGTTGTTACCATAATTACTATCTAGTAGGGCTTAATCATTACTCTTATTGCTGTTAACAATATTGTCAGTGCTATAATATTATTTGTGCTTTTACGGCTATTGACTATTTCCTTTCCCAAAATTCAAAGTCTGCTAATATTTCCAACATTTTTTAAACGAATCTTGACAATTTTTTGACAAGTCTTTATTGTGGGACTTTTATTTTGAAGGAATATCGCCGAGGTCACTTATTCCTGGTAGGTATTGCTTATTCTTGCTGGTAAAACGGAGGTGACACTGTGCACCTGCTCCCGGTATTTTACAGGGATGCGCACCTCTTATTATTCCTCGGTGTGCGCACTGTGACTGTCTGTAGCGTATGTCGCCCTCTTTCCCCTAGGAGGCTGAGGAACAGATGACGTCGTTTAACAATTTCAGCACCATGGACAGATCAACACTGCCATCCACGCAAAGCCCACCAAACATAATCAGCATGGGCATAGCATAATTAATCTATGATGTAGCAAAGTATCAATATGTATCAATATAGCCTATTTATAAGTACAATGTTTACATAGCCTGTATTTTCTATTTCTTACAGCATAGCGGTAAGACAGAGCACACAAAGCCTAGGGCGCAATTCTGTCGATGTAGATCGCCGCTGAGTGGTGCATGCGCGTCAGTGCAAGGATCCCCTAGCGTATTCTGAGAAGAGATCATCCCTCGGTGCTGCGTGGTAGAGAGTTGAATATAGCTGTAGAGGAGAAGCGTTCTGTGTAGAGGGGACACCGGGAAAGCGTAATCAATGAGGGTGCAAGCAACATTTATAAAGAAGTCGGATTCCAAACGTTGAAACACCCTCATAACGGAAGGGTGATAAAGGGGGGACAAGCGCTCGGTTCCGAGGGAGAACGCTTTCCCTCATTTGTTTCTACTAAGAAGGAGCGACCGACTCCCTTGCAATCATGGGGAACCGGGGTATGGAAGACCTTATTCCTCTTGTGAATAAAATGCAAGATGCCTTCTCGGCCATCGGTCAAAATTCCCAGTTGGATCTGCCTCAAATCGCTGTGGTCGGCGGGCAGAGTGCAGGGAAAAGCTCGGTGTTGGAGAACTTCGTTGGGAAGTAAGTGGTTTTGTGTTTCTGTATGCAAATGCATCCCTCTATGATCAAAGCCTCCTAGGCTGCAATCGTTCTTACACACCTATCTAGACCCAGCCCCACCCCCCATCCCTTGATTTACAGCCATTGAGATCCATTGGATAACCTCACAATTATATCGAATGTATTAAATTAAGATGAGTTGCTGAAATTGCTGCCTTGAATCACCAGTCCCTCCTCTTCACGCATAATGAACGTAAATAGCTTATTTGGTTACATAAAACCTTTCATGTGTTTATTGCTGCATTATATGCATTGGCAGAATAGAATACCAAACCAAAATGGACGTTGGATTTTGTTGTTAGTGCTCCCTATTATAAAACTATTGTATTTAAGCTTAAACAATAATAATTGCAATCATTATTGGCCAATTATGTATTTCCTCTGTGGTGCTGTTCTAATATTTGTCATAGTACAACTTTACAGTAGATATAAAATAATGCCCCAACATTTTGCCCTTCCTTTGATATTACAAATTGCATATTGGAGGTTTCCAGTTCTTATGATTAAAGACATCATAATGTACCGGTTTAATGGGGTTGAATACGGTATGCATTTCCCCCCATCCTCTGGTGGGCTCTTCCACTTTACGCTCAGGTCGCATAGCGCATTGAAGGCCACTGCCCAATATTTTGTAGGCACCTTGTAAACACACAATTCCAACAAGAAAGCCTAATGTGGGGTTGTTTCTCAGACAGGGTTGCCATTTTGTCGTTCATACACTAAACACAGACCACAGAGGATAGATATTATGTGTATCTGACCTTCAGTCATTTACGGATTAGGGTACACCTAATGTGAGATATGAATGAATACATAACATTAATTATGTCATAGTCCCTGTCACGACTGTCACGGTGTTGATGATGGATAAACCACATTTCTCCGGGGACACAACCCCGCTATGCTGCAGTATGACCTTGCGAAAATACATGGAGAGGAGAAGGAAGGGAGAGTCGCTTTGAGCCCTTCGATGTCGGCTCCCCATCCATCTGTTAGTGCTTAGCTAGGCTGCTGCACCCACTCAGAACCGGGCGATACGATAGGTGACTGACTGATTGTCAGGCCTCCCTTGGCTGTTGCAAATTTCGCAATACAATGCTTTGCTTTACTATACAAAATCACACAGCCTACACATTTCTTTGTAATGTCAACGGGAACAGTTGGATGTCCTGGTCAATATTAATTATATGTGTTCTCAGCAGCATTGTCATCCTGACAGGTTTATACTGTAAGTGCCTATGAAGATGCATACTGCAGTCTCGACGCAATGAATTGCCTGCTGACTAGCAGAATGTACCATCATGCAGTCTACTCTCCCTGACCAGCTGCACTGACGTCACCCGGGTCTTCCTAATCACACACTACTGCCGCACCCCCTTCCTGCTGTTTCTGTTTACTCACGCCACCACACACACACACCACACACACACACACACACACACACACACACACACACAACACACACAACACACACCACACACACACACACACACACACACACACACACACACACACACACCACACACACACACACAACACCACACACACACACACACACACACACCACCCCACTAAACTTGTTGTGTTTACTCACACGTAACACCATACACCCATACATACACTACCGTTCAAAAATTTGGGGTCACTTAGAAATTTCCTTGTTTTTGAACGAAAAGCACATTTTTTGTTCATTAAAATAAGATCAAATTGATCAGAAATAGAGTGTAGACATTGTTAATGTTGTAAATGACTATTGTAGCTGGAAACGGCTGATTTTTTAATGTAATATCTACATAGGCGAACAGAGGCCTATTATCAGCAACCATCACTCCTGTGTTCCCATGGCATGTTGTGTTAGCTAATCCAAGTTTATGATTTTAAAAGGCTAAATTATCATTAGAAAACCCTTTTGCAATTATGTTAGCACAGCTGAAAACTGTTGTTCTGATTAAAGAAGCAATAAAACTGGCCTTCTTTAGACTAGTTGAGTATCTGGAGCGTCAGAATTCGTGGGTTCGAATACAGGCTCAAAATGGCCAGAAACAAAGGAATTTCTTCTGAAACTCGTCAGTCTATTCTTGTTCTGAGAAATGAAGGCTATTCCATGCGAGAAATTGCCAAGAAACTGAAGATCTCGTACAACGCTGTGTACTACTCCCTTCACAGAACAGTTGCAACTGGCTCTAACCAGAATAGAAAGAGGAGTGGGAGGCCCCGGTGCACATCTGAGCAAGAGGACAAGTACATTAGAGTGTCAGTTTGAGAAACAGACGCCTCACAAGTCCAGATGCAGAGTTCCTCTGTCCAGTGTCTGTGTTCTTTTGCCCATCTTAATCTTTAAATTTTATTGGCCAGTCTGAGATATGTCTTTTTCTTTGCAACTCTGCCTAGAAGGTCAGCATCCCGGAGTTGCCTCTTCACTGTTGACGTTGAGACTGGTGTTTTGCAGGTACTATTTAATGAAGCTACGAGTTGAGGACAGCATTTTACGTGATCTTCAGTTTCTTGGTAATTTCTTGCATGAAATAGCCTTAATTTCTCAGAACAAGAATAGATTGACGAGTTTCAGAAGAAAGTTCTTTGTTTCTAGCCATTTTGAGCCTGTAATCGAACCCACAAATGTTGATGCTCCAGATACTCGAGTAGTCTAAAGAAGACCATTTTTATTGCTTCTTTAAAATCAGAACAACAGTTTTCAACTGTGCTAACATAATTGCAAAAGGGTTTTCTAATGATCAATTAGCCTTTTAAAATGATAAACTTGGATTAGCTAACACAACGTGCCATTGGAACACAGGAGTGATGTTTGCTGCTAATGGGCCTCTGTACGCCTATGTAGATATTCCATTAAAAATCAGCCGTTTCCAGCTACAATAGTCATTTACAACATTAATGTCTACACTGTATTTCTGATCTATTTTATTTTATTTTAATGGACAAAAAAATAGCTTTTCGTTCAAAAACAAGGACATTTCTAAGTGACCCCAAACTTTTGAACGGTACATACAAACATACATACATACATACATACATACATACATACATACATACATACATACATACATACATACATACATACATATATACTGTACATACACAATGCACATGTGTTTACACACTCTCTCACTGTCAATCCTACTCTCCCTCTCACAATAATTGAATTCTCTCTTTCTACCTTGGCCCTACTCTAATCTGTTGGCCTTCATTAAGCTGCTTGCTGTTTATCCTTTTGACTTTTAATAGAATCTGTCAGCGTGTAGAATGGAGGTGGCTCATAGTGTGGATGCAGACAGAGACACCGCCTGTCTGGACGTGTGGACAGAGGACCATTCTGTTGGCACTGGGGTTTCCTAAAGAACTAGGAGACCATCTGACCATGTTTTGTCAGTCCACTCACTCCCTTAACCCCATGGTGACATCATTGGCTTTACAGGGAACTGTAGAAACACTGAGAGATTAAAGCAAAGAGAGAAAGCGAAATAGCGAGACTCAGGCCACAGTTATCATGAAAGTGTGTAAATGCAGAGAGATGGATAGAGAGAGAAAGAGAGAGAGAGAGAGAGAGAGAGTGAGAGGGAGACGCAGTGTCTCAGGCCACAGAGTCTTATGAAAGTGTGTAAACGCTTTACTTAACATCTGTCATAAGAGGTACAAAATAACAATAATTACATAATATAGGATGTAAACAGTGATGAGAGTTGGTAACTGACTTTACACAGCCATGACAACAATCTTAGCATTTTGCTGATCCCAATTCTGAGTTTCATATTGCATTGAGATATACTGTAGAGGCACATTTCCTATTTAGAATTCGTCATTCCTCAAAGTATTTCCTCGATGTGATGACTTGCAGGTAGATGTAAAATGACACGATTCATCAAACAGTTGTTATAACACCTGTGGCAAAGCAATTCATGTTTTGTCCTGAATAGAAAGAATAGTTTCCCTTATGTTTGGGGCAAATCAAATACAACGCATTACTGAGTACTACTCCACATATTTTCAAGCATAGTGGTGGCTGCATCATGTTATGAGTATGCTTGTAATCATTAAGGACTGGGGAGTTTCAGGATAAAAAAGAAATGGAATTGAGCTAAGCACAGAGAAAATCCTAGAGGAAAACCTGGTTCAGTCTGCTTTCGACCAGACACTGGGAGGTTAATTCACCTTTCAGCGGGACAATAACCTAAAACTATCATGACACAAGGTGAGACCCAGATGCTGACACAGGAGGCAGATGGTTGGAGTCTAACAATGTTTATTAATCCATAAAGAGTAGGCAAGAGAATGGTTGTGGACAGGCAAAAAGGTAAAAACCAGATCAGAGTCCAGGAGGTACAGAGTGGCAGACAGGCTCGTGGTCAAGGCAGACAGAATGGTCAGGCAGGCGGGTACAAAGTCCAGAAACAGGCAAGGGTCAAAACTGAGAGGACTAGAAAAAGGAGAATGCAAAAAGCAGGAGAACAGGAAAACCGCTGGTTGACTTGGAAAACATACAAGACAAACTGGCACAGAGAGACAGGAAACACAGGGATAAATACACTGGGGAAAATAAGCGACACCTGGAGGGGGTGGAGACAATCACAGGGACAGGTGAAACAGACCAAGGCGTGACAAAAACACAAGGCCAAATCTACGTTGGAGTTACTTACCAAGAAGTCTGTGAAGTGGCCGAGTTACAGTTTTGACTTAAATCTGCTTGAAAATCTATGGCAACACCTGAAAATGGTTTTCTACTAATGATCAACAACCAATTTGACAGAGAATCATTTTTAAAAGAATGGGCAAATTCTTCCCAATCCAGATGTGGAAAGCTCTTATAGGCTTACCCAGAAAGACTCACAGTTGTAATCACTGCCAAAGGTGATTCTAACATGTATTGACTCAGGGGGTTGAATACTCAAGATACTGTATATTAGTGCTTTATTTTTCACATCTTTTCTTTTACAAATGTTTGAATTTCTCTTCCACTTTGACATTACGTAGTATTTTGAGTAGATCAATTCAAATCAAAGTTTATTTGTCATGTGCGCCGAATACATCAGGTGTAGACCTTACAGTGAAATGGTTACTTACAGGCTCTAACCAACAATGCAAAAAAGGTATTAGGTGAACAATAGGTAAGTAAAGAAATAAAAACAACGGTAAAAAAGACAGTGAAAAATAACAGTAGTGAGGCTATATACAGTAGCGAAGCTATATACAGTAGTGAGGCTATATACAGTAGCGAGGCTATATACAGTAGTGAGGCTACATACAGGCACCGGTTAGTCGGGCTGATTGAGGTAGTAAGTACATGTAGATATGGTTAAAGTGACTATGCATATATGATAAACAGAGAGTAGCAGTAGCATAAAAGAGGGGTTGGCGGGTGGTGGGTGGCGGGACACAATGCAGATAGCCCGGTTAGCCAATGTATGGGGGCACTGGTTGGTTGGGCCAATTGAGGTAGTATGTACATGAATGTATAGTTAAAGTGACTATGCATATATGATAAACAGAGAGTAGCAGCAGCGTAAAAGAGGGGTTTTGGGGGTGTGGGGGGCACACAATGCAAATAGTCCGGGTAGCCATTTGATTACCTGTTCAGGAGTCTTATGGCTTGACAAAAAAGACAACTCTATTTTAATCCCACTTTGTAACAACAACATGTGGAAAAAGTCAAGGGGTGTGAATACTTTCTCAAGGCACTGTAAATACTCCCCTAGATTTATGTCCATTGGTTGAAAGAAAGGAAACGTATTATTGCACGAGTGAGCCCATAGGTTCATCAGCAAGCGTGTTGGAATTGCCTTAGTGTGCTGAAGTGAATAGGTGAATGACATTCCACACGCTTGCTAATAGTAAAGGAGGAGAGACGTGACGCTATGAGGTAACATTATGACACTACCCTATAAATACCTGTTATGCTGATGAGGTAACATTATGACACTACCCTATAAATACCTGGGTTATAGGGCTGGATGAGTACGATTATGGAACTACACCGTATAAAGTACCTTGTTATGGCGTGATCGGAGGTAACATTATGACACTAACCCTATAAATACCTGTATGCTGATGGAGTAACATTATGGACACTAATAATATACTATATGGCTGGATGAGGTAAACACTGATGGGAAACATACCCATAAATACCTGCTATGCTGATGAGTACATTAGCACTACCGCTATAAATACCTGCTATGCTGATGAGGTAACATTATGACACTACCCTATAAATACCTGTCTATGCGGATGAGGTAACATTATGACACTACCCTATAAATAACCTGTATGCTGATGAGGTAACATTATGACACTACCCTATAAATACCTGTTATGCTGATGAGGTAACATTATGACACTACCCTATAAATACCTGCTATGCTGATGAGGTAACATTTGACACTACCCTATAAATACTGTTATGCTGATGAGAGGTAACATTATGAACACCCTATAAATCCTGTTGTCTGATGGGAGGTACATTATGACACTACCCTATAAATACCTGCTATGCGGGAGTGGGTAACATTATGACAACTACCGCTATAGAATACCTGTTTATGTGGGATGAGGTAACATTATGACATACCTAATAAATACCTGCTATGCTGATGAGGTAATTATGAACTACCCCTATAAATACCTGCTATGGCTGATGAGGTAACATTATGACATACCCTATAAATACCTGCTATGTCCGATGAGGTAACATTATGACACTACCTATAAATACCTGCTATGCTGATGAGGTAACATTATGACACTACCTATAAATACCTGTTATGCTGATGAGGTAACATTATGACACTACCCTATAATACCTGCTATGCTGATGAGGTAACATTATGACACTACCCTATAAATACCTGCTATGCTGATGAGGTAACATTATGACACTACCCTATAAATACCTGTTATGCTGATGAGGTAACATTATGACACTACCCTATAATACCTGCTATGCTGATGAGGTAAATTACAAACACTACCCTATCTGTATGCAAGGAGCGGGCCGGTCCGGACGGTGAATGTGGAAATCTCGGATGATGTTGGGATCTAGAATGTCATCCACGGAACCCAACACCGCTCCTCTGGACCGTACCCCTCCCAGTCCACCAGGTACTGGATCCGACACCACGATGTCTGGAGTCCAGAATGATGCTGTGCCTGATCACCACATCAGCCATACTGACCCTCAACACGGGGGCCCCTCAGGGGTGCGTGCTTAGTCCCCCTGTACTTCCTGTTACCACAACTGCGTGGCAGCCCACGACTCCAACACCATCATTTAGTTTGCTGACGGCACAACTGGTAGGCCTGATCACGACGACGATGAGACAGCCTATAGAGAGGAGGCCCACAACCTCCTTCAATGTCAACAAGAAAAGAAGCTGATAGTGGACTACAGGAACGGAGGGCCAAGCACGTTCCCTCCATTGTTACGGGGTTGTAGTGGTGGGTTGAGAGCTTCAAGTTCCTCGGTGTCCACATCACTAAGGACCTATCATGCTCCAAACACACCAAACACGTCATCAAGAGGGCATGACAATGCCTCTTCCCCTCAGGGAAAAAAACTTTAGCATGGGCCTTAGATCTCAAAAAGTTTACAGTGCACACCATTGAGAGCATCTTGACTGGTTGCATCACTGCTTGGTATGGCAACTGCTTGGCATCCGATCGTAAGGCGCTACAAAGGGTATTGCGTATGACCCAGTACATCACTGGGGCTGAGCTCTCTGCCGTCCGGATCTCTATACAGGCGGTGTCAGAAGAAGGCCTGAAAAGGTCAAAGACTCCAGCCACCCAAGTTATAGACTGCAACGGGTACCGGAGCATCAAGTTCTACCCCCCCCCCCCCGCCAATGTATAAATAAATAAATAAATAATAATAATAATATATATATGTATATATTTTTAAATGTAATACACTATAATATAATACATTTGATGTGAGACACAAAATGGCCTCCCAGTGTATTTCCTGGAAGCGACCGGGCCCCATATCCGTCAATCATCTACTGTTGGGCTCTGATTGGCATGCCGGAACCTTTGTTGTTTACAGCCATTGGCTGATATCAGGGTAGAAGATGAGAGGTGTCGGAAATCTCTCTGTCCTTCCTCCTCCCCTCCTCTTCTCTACCCCCCTGCCCCTCTCTCTCTCGCTCTCTCACTCGCTCTCCATCTCCTCCCATGTTTAATTAGCACAGCAACACTAGACCTTGACTGGGCAGGGACCTACACTAGCCCACAGACCCTGGCACAGAGACAGCCAGCTGGGGGACATGTGGCCCATACACAGGGTGGAGGTGGAAGTCGCAATTAAGGCACTGATCCAGGCCCATGTTTCCTTTTCTAGCCTTAATAATTAGAAACAGGACAGGTGGAGAAATCTGATCACAGACCAGTGTATAGGGGAGTACCACCACCACTATTACTGGATGATTATATCCATTGGTGGTAATAGTTTACCTATATAAAGAATCCTATTGAAACCTAAGATACAGGTGGGAACAGACACCAGTTACAAACATCATGGTGCGATGCCTCCGACAGCTGCTATTGCAATGATTAGTTGAATTTGTCCCTGTTATTTTATATGTCCTTATCAGATGAACACGGGTTGGTTGCTGGCTGTTTGGTTTACAGAGCCTGTACTTTCCTCTGAGGCTGCTTTCAGGACCTAGGAGAGCTCTTCAGAGGAATACCACAATACAGATGCAGGGTTTTTAATTTGAGCCAGTTTGCTACAGCAGGAAAATAATCCTACAGCAACAGGAAATGCACATTATTATGTGGATTATAATTAATGCCCATTTTTGTAGGGATTTCAAGTCTGAAATGTAAAAGTGGAAATGACAAACTTCAGAAGCTTTTTTGAACCTCACACTACAAGTTTTAAAGTTCTCTTTTAACAGGGCGATCAAATTAAAGATCCTACATCTGTACAGCAGACCCACAATAACAACTCAGTCAGGGAATACTGCCATAGACTATCAGTTCGACCTCTGTCACCTAGGGGATTCAAGACCTTGCAACAAAACTTGTAAGTATTTTAAGGTTAGGTTAAGATGAGCATGACTGAGCAAGTGATCTCTAGCCTTTGTCTTTTATAATCACCAGATAATAAATGACTGAATAATGGAAATAAGGTGAAGTATTGCTCTAGAAATATGAGCCTCGTCATCAGATTTCCAAATAAATTATTAATCGAAAGATATGAATATCTATTTCTCAGATCACCACCAATTTCTACTGATGCAGCTGTTCTAGGTCAAAGAAGTGCTTACTGCAGAGTGGATTGCACTGTTCTCTTCTGGAGAACCCAATTTGAGAACAGACCTTTATTAGAGTGCTGGTGCTTGCAGCATTTAGACTAGAATATGTAAAATGGTATCTTCTGCTGCGTAGGCTTCCTCTCATTTGCTGACAAGGCAAAAAAATGAATCTCTACTGGTCCAATTGGAGAGACTATTATTGCAGGGTGGAATTACAGTATATGACATAATATGAAGAATGCAAAATGCAAGGGATTATCTGTATCCCCAACATAAGAAGGACAGTATGGGCTGTAGTATGGCCCGACTCTCTTTCTCTAATCCTATTTCTAGTCTGTGCGAAGGAAGATATACTGTAGATAGATAGCCCTTTACTGCCTGACTGACACGAATAGATAATGTACTACTCACTGCCTAGCACTGCTGGGAAGTGTAGTCTACTTTGGGGATTTATTGATGATCGTTGTTTTCCCTTTGAGATATTTATTACTGTATGTCACTTTATTTATAGTCTCATTTCATTTATGTTGGCCTATTATTATTGGTGGAAGGTGGGCCTAGTCCTATAGTTGTCTATGCTTTGTACACACTATTGTTTTTAGGATAACTGATAGAAGCAGTTGTATCATTATTTGTTGCTTATGAAATGATTCTGGCAAGAGAGGGTAAAATAAGCAAGAAAGTGGAAGATGGGGGGATAGAGACTAAGGAAAGAGTGAGAGGAAAGAAAGAGAGAGAGAGAGTGGAGCTGGGTTTGCTGCCTTTACACTGCTCAAAGGGATTACATTTAATCTGTGAGTCTACACACAGCTCACCAACAACCAGCACTCTCATTGGCTCCCGCCCTTACTTTAATCTGGGCGCACGCCATCGGCCAAGAACGAGCTATTTGATTGGCCCTTTCACTACAATGACTGTAATCTGGAGGTGTACATGGCGACACAACAAGCAATCTCAGCCACTAAGGCTGTGGCCTGGGGGATAGTGAAATAGCCTTTTCTGGTTATCGTATTCATAGCTTGACTGTAATTGCTGCACACCATTGATCATGATTAGATTACAGCCTGTAGTCTGTACATTTACATCTGAAGAGTGAAATGATGCATTGTTGGATAAGGGCCTGTAAGTAAGCATTTCACTGTTAGTCTACACCTGTTGTTTACCAAGAATGTGACAAATACATGTTTTATTTATTTATTAGACCAGGCCAAATACATTATCATACCTGGCAGGAGATCCACTGGTGTTGTAGTTTAAAGCACTGCATGGCACTATCATCATTTTCACCCAGCTGGCTAAGTGTGTTGGAGCATGGTGTTAGCAACACTAAGGTTGTTGGTTCAAGTCCCACCAGGACCATGTGTTTTGAATATGTGTTGAGGTCAGTTTAGATAAATGTATGTCATGTTATTGTGAATCAATCAGAGTGACTGTGTAGGAGAAAACAATGGAGAGGAAATGATCTGACTGTTATTGGAGTAAAGCTCATCGTGGTTCTGTTGTTATTCCTCACAAAGCCTCTGTCTAAGAAGCTGAATGTCAGACAATGACAACGCCCTCTCAGGGTTTCCACTAAGCAAGGCACAGTATATTCACGTGCATATAGGCATGGTTTGGAGTGTGTGTGTGTGTGTGTGTGTGTGTGTGTGTGTGTGTGTGTGTGTGTGTGTGTGTGTGTGTGTGTGTGTGTGTGTGTGTGTCGGTGTGGTGGTGTGTGTGTGTTGTGCAGTAAATGTGTGTGTGAGTCAATGATGCTCTGCTGCAGATGCCTGGCAGGATGTCAGTGCTGGACAGTCTATTGACCGTGTGTGTGTGTGTGTTTGTGTGTACAAGTGTGTTGTAGTGTGTATTTAATACACAGCAGAGACACAAATATATAATTGAATATCTGTTTGTTTATACCGTTTCCTTTGGGTGGATATGTTTGTCTCCTCAGCCTCATAGTCGATCTTGCTTTGCAGTGGATAGCGCTGGCTGATGCGTTTGTATGCTATCACCAGACAGGGGAGGGGTTGAGTCTCCCAGTGGGATTAGACGGATGGTAGATGGGTGGAGCTGCTGCCCACCGTGACCGAGAAGGTGGGGTGGAGGAGAGTGCAGCTGGGGTGAGGAGAGATCAGGCTGGGGTGGAGAGAGAGGGCGCTGGGGTGGAGGAGAGATACAGGCTGGGGGGAGAGGGGGCAGGCTGGGGTGGAGGAGAGGTGCAGGCTGGGGTGGAGGAGAGGTGAGGCTTGGAGGTGGGAGGAGAGGGGCAGGCTGAGTGGAGGAGAGTGCAGGCTGGGGTGGAGGAGAGGGCAGGCTGGGGTGGAGGGAGAGGGGCCAGGGCTGGGGTGGAGGAGAGGGGCAGGCTGGGGTGGAGGAGAGGGGCAGGCTGGGGTGGAGGGGAGGGGCAGGCTGGGGTGGAGGAGAAGGACAGGCTGGGGTCAGGCACGTTGTTCACCTACTCCTTCACTCTGTTTTCCCCTGCAATCACATATAACAGGCTATTGATGTGGTGAATGCTTGTCAGCAGTGCTACATGATGGTTTGTGCATGTGTGCGTCCATCCATGTTTGCTCATTTGTGCGACTGAGCCCATTCAGCAGGTATGTAGCATATGTATGAATGTGTGCACGTGTGCGCGTGTGGGGTGGATACCCCAGGAACCATGCCTTGCCTTGAGCCATCCCCCCAGCCAAAGCAGCGTTTGGGATGGAGATGGATTGGTGTGGTGTGTGTGACAGGGTCTGGTTGGTTGGTGCCGGCTCCGCCCATCTGGATAATCCAAATGGTGGTGTTTTTGGGGAAGGCGGAGTGGAGAAGGGGGAGAGGAGGGGACCTGCAGTTTGGGCCATCTGTCCCCTACACGATGTTACTAGAGGAGAGGAAGGTGCAGAGAAAGCCAGGTTTACACCCCAACCAGAGAGAGACCGTAGACAGGAAATTGATTTGACACAGTAGGAAATGGAGCTGTTGTAGACGAGACAGTGCTGCCAATGCTTTCTATGTTTTTCTATGTTCAGGTAGTGATCTGAAATGGATAATATCATTCAATTATTGTAATGACGTAGGTTAGATGTGTGTGTGTGTTAGGCATGTGTGTGTTTATGTGTACACGTGTGTGTTTAAGTGTGCATGCTTGTGTGTGTGTGTGTACATGCGTGCATGCGTGTGTTTGTGTACACGTGTGTGTTTATAAGTGTGCATGCTTGTGCGTGTGTGTACATGCGTACATACGCGTGTTTATGTGTGCGCACAAGTTTGTGCGTGTTTGCCTTGGAGAATTGCTGGAACATATTTGTTCATAAACACTTATAGAATCATTTGTTGCGAGACTGCAGTTCAATTAGCATAATCTCTTCCTCGCCGGTCAAATGGGTCTTCACTAACTGCTAGCACTATGCCTCTGGTTATAGTAATATCCACAATTGTATTCACATTATCTGGCTAGCCGGGCTACTATTCTTAGTTGGCCAATCATAATTCATAACTGAATATATTCTCATAAACTGCTGTCCATTTAGTAACCCACTGAGCATACTTAACTAATATCATCGTCGGTCAATATTCAGCCATGGTCGCTATTGACCCGCAAGCACCGTAAAGTGAATATCTATGGTGGTGATGCAATGAAGAGATCAGGCACTACTACTATTCAAATCAAATCAAATGTTATTGGTCACATACACATATTTAGCAGATGGTATTGCTGGTGCAGCGAAAAGCACAGTAGTAGCCTACACGCTCTTGGTTTACAGGACCGTATGAGATTCTATCTGGGTGCATGTCCCTTCTAGACCCCGGTTGTTGAACCGCAGGTGGAAGTGAATTAGCTACGACTAGTGTCAGGCCAGCAGACTATGTAACAGCATATATACAAACAATGTCACCATGGCTGCTATTGCTGTTACGGCAGTGTCGGCAGAATTCTTCAGAAGAAAACACACATAGTGTGTTCTCACTCACACACACACACACACACACACACACACACACACACACACACACACACACACACACACACACACACACACACACACACACACACACACACACACACACACACACACACACACACACACACACACACACAGCCACTATAGGACCATGTTGTGTACCATACCATCTGCATGTTACCAGTCTCACAGATAGCTGGGGGCAGGTGAAGACACTCATATCTCTCTCTTGCTCTCTCACTCTCTCTCTCGCTCTTTCTCTCTCTCGCTCTCCCTCTCTCTCTCTCTCTTTTCCTGAGGTAGTTGAAGAGACACATATCTCTCTCTTGCTCTCTCTCTCTTTTTCTGAGCCAGAGCTGCACATTAAAAGAAAGATGAAATAGTTGAAAACATTGATAAAAGCTTCAGAGGGAGTCTATAGAGTATACAATGCTAGTGTATGGAGAATGTCTTCTGAGAGCCTTTCAGTCTTTTTTAAAGAGCTTACATTGAGTGTGTCATGGAGGACAGAAATAGACTACAGAAGAAAAAAAAAAAGAGGAAATGTTTCTTCTCTCTTACCACTCCATGCCATGGAGAATTAATGGAGAATTCATGGAGAATTAATCGTTTTATGGGGGATATTTGTCCCAATAAGATTTTGTCTATGAGATTAGTGTTGCTCTTCAGCAAACACCGTGCAGAATGTAGAGTCCTGTTCTCGGCTTGCAGAAGCACCACTGTCACATGATACGGGTGGGCTCTCAGGCTACTTTAGCTGCCCCTTGTTTGAACAAAGCCTGCAATTATGGTGCTGATTATCCAGTGATTTATCCATTAAAGGCCCAGGCCTGACTGGCAAGGCACTGATTCCATTCATTGCCACCTGACAATGGAGCTGAGGAAAGAGAGTGCTCCTCAGCTGTGCTAGAGCTACAGTACAGCTCTCTCTCTCCCTGCGCCTTCTTTCTCTCTCTCCCTTTCTCTTGCTCGCTCTCATCCTCTCTGCACCCTCTCTCTCTCTCTGTTTTTTCTATGATTTACTCTGCTCTCTACCTTCCTCACCCTCTCAATAATTTTCTCCCTCTCTGCAATCTTCTGTTTCTCTCTCTTTCTCCAACCTTTTCTCTTTCTCCAACCCTTTCTCTTTCTCCGTCTCTCTCTCTCTCATCTCTCTCATCTCTCTCATCTCTCTCTCTCTCTCTCTCTCTCTCTCTTCTGGCCCAGTGCTTATCAGTCCCTGCATGCTCAGACCTCACACAGGCTCTTAAGTGGGCTACTCTCAGAAAGAGCTAATTGTATTGCATCCCAGACAAAGACTGCCAGGTGGAATAGAAAGTATTTCCTGAAAAGCAGCACAGACTTTAAGGCAACAGTCATTTACAGAAACTGCAGTGACAGTCTGTTCATTTTCAGCTTCAATATGTTTCGCAGTCCCACTTTCTATGAGGTAAAAATGTATTTGACATGATCAGCCCTCCTTCTCTGAGATGCTTAATGAATATGGGTCCAGGTGTTTCCGTTTCTTTTCTCACTTCTCTCTCCCATGTGTTACAGAGATTTTCTTCCCCGTGGCTCTGGCATCGTCACCCGCCGTCCCTTGGTCCTCCAGCTGATCAACTGTCCCACAGGTAAACTCTTCCCCATCCCTCCCTTCCACCTGCCTCCTCTCCAGAGCAGTGGTGTAGTGCATTTTGTTTTAGGTGAGGGATAGCGATTGTTTTTGTATATGACATCATAATTTTCTCAGTCAAAGTTTGTACCGTAAGATATAGCCAAATGAATAGCCTATAATTATTGAATATGCATAAAATGCATCCTCCAATTGCATCGTCTGCCATCATCACTGTTACGGCTGTCGTCTTCCTCCTCRTCCTCGGACGAGGAGAGGAGAGAAGGATCGGTGGACCAATACGCAGCGAGGTAATTAGACATAAATGATATTTATTGAAACACGAAGACGAAATACGAAAACACTTGGAAATTACAAAATAACAAACACGACGTAGACAGACCTGAACATGGAACTTACATAACTACACGCAGAACTCACGAACAGGAACAGACTACATCAAACGAACGAACAGCCAAGACAGTCCCGTGTGGTGCACATACACAGACACGAAAGACACAGGAGACAATCACCCACAAACAAACATTGAGAACAACCTACCTTAATATGACTCTCAATCAGAGGAAATGCCAAACACCTGCCTCTAATTGAGAGCCATACCAGGCAACCCTTTAACCCAACATAGAAACACAACACATAGAAATGCCCACCCCGCTCACGCCCTGACCAATAAACACATAGAAAACAAGAGAAAACAGGTCAGGAACGTGACAATCACTCTCAATTGTGAATGATAATTATTCACGTTTTACCGGTGAAACGTCCAAACTGCATCTTCATGCCAATCATTTGATTGATCTCAATCAGTTTCATGGTAATATGCATTTATATATTCTTGAATGGCTGTTTTGTGAGAGTATTAGAGCAGATGGTGTTAAACCAGTATTAGCCTTTTGTTGTGTTTTGTTTCATTCAAAGCGTATGTCCTGCCTAGTGGTTCTGTTGGTATTTGGTGCATTTTTTTTACTATTCAGCTTCAGCGAACCATCCTAAAATCTCATTCCAAATGAGGTGTTGTTGGTGTAACAGTAGTGTCGTAGGACTACTATGTTATGGAAAATGAGGCGTTGTTGGTGTAACAGTAGTGTCGTAGGACTAC
>NC_036844.1:19101719-19109384 GCF_002910315.2 Salvelinus sp. IW2-2015
GTGTAACAGTAGTGTCGTAGGACTACTATGTTATGGAAAATGAGGTGTTGTTGGTGTAACAGTAGTGTCGTAGGACTACTATGTTATGGAAAATGCAAATGAATCATTATGTGATCTTACAAGACATTGATTCAGCGTCTAACTTTACTAAACGAGGTCCATTGTGAAAAGTGATAATCTTCTATTTGTAGTAGTAATAATATTATGTGATGAGTTTGACTATTAGCCGTAGGCAACAGATCTTGATGACATGCCATTTTAAGCGATTAGAGCGTCCTTCGTGGTGCTGAAAGGACAGCACCAGGATCGTGCAATGATGTTAAAGAAGTTGAACCAACTTGTGGTGCTGAAGGAAAGGTGAAGGACAGCTCTGTGCATTTGTTATAAAACAGCCATATACTCAAGCTTTTGGTGTGGTGTATTCATGTAGCTCAATAACCTATAACCTAAATGCATTATTACCTCCAACTTTGCCCAATTCACATTTCCAATTGCCCACCCTGTCATACCAGGCTAGAACAGGCCCTGCGTCTCAACCAATAGCCAATGTAGGCTAAATATCCCAAACAGGGCTACAGCAACTTCCAGAGGGTCCGGCTCTTTGGGCTTTGCAGTGGCCACTCTGGTTTGGGTGTCTTTGGGAGAATAGTGTCGCTGTAACCAAGTGGTCACATATATTCTGGGTTCCACTGTGTTAGAGTAGAGAGGGGTTTTATGAACATTAATGCAGACACACGGTGAATTTTTATTTTTTTCAATTTTCTGACTGGCCAAGGTGGTCAAGCCTCCGACGGGCCTCCACTGTGCACACGTAGCCTGTATAGTTCTTCATCATTCTCGCCACCGCCAGAGAGAAGACAGGGAAGAAACCACCATTTACCTACAGTGCCTTTAGAAAGTATTCACACCCCTTGAATTTTTCTAAATGTTGTTGTGCGACAGCCTGAATTTAAAATGGATTAAATTGAGATTTGGTGTCACTGGCCTACACACGAAACCCCATAATGTCTATGTGGAAAAATGTTTCTAGACATTTTTACAAATTTATAAAAAATTAGAAGCTGAAATGTCTTGAGTCAATAAGTATTCAACCCCTTTGTTATGGCAGGCCTAAATAAGTTCAGGAGTAAAAATTTGCATAACAAGTCACATAATAAGTTGTATGGACTCACTCTGTGTGTAATAATAGTGTTTAACATGATTTTTGAATGACTACCTCACCTCTGTACCCCACACATACAATTATCTTTATGGTCCCTTAGTCGAGCAGATCATTTCAAACACAGATTCAACCACAAAGACCAGGGAGGTTTTCCAATGCCTCGCAAAGAAGGGCACCTATTGGTAGATGGGTCAAAATAAAAAAAACTGAGATCGAATATCCCTTTGAACATGGTGACGTTATTAATTACACTTTGGTGGGTGTATCAAAACACCCAGTCACTACAAAGATACAGGTGTCCTTCCTAACTCAGTTGTCATAGACGAAGGAAACCGCTCAGGGATTTCACCACGAGGCCAATGGTGACTTTAAAACAGTTACAGAGTTTAATGGCTGTGATAGGAGAAAACTGGGGATGGATTGTAGTTGTAGTTACTCCACAATACTAACCTAAATGACAGAGTGAAAAGAAGGAAGCCTGTACAGAATAGAAATATTCCGAAACACATCCTGTTTGCAATAAGGCACTAAAGTAATAGTGACAAAAATGTGGCAAAGATATACATTTTTTGATGTGAATACAAAGTGTAATGTTTGGTGAAAATCCAACAAAACACATCACTTAGTACCATTCTTTATATTTTGGTGGTGGCTGCATCATGTTATGAGTATGCTTTTCATTGACAAGGAATGGGGAGTTTTCTGGGATAAAAAGAAACAGAATAGAGCTAAGCAAAGATAAAATCCTAGAAACCCTGGTTCGGTCTGCTTTCCAAACACTGGGAGACAAATTCACCTTTCAGCAGGACAATAACCTAAAACCCAAGGCCAAATATACAATGTAGTTGCTTACCAAGATGACATTGAATGTTCCTGAGTGGCCTAGTTACAGTTTTGACTTAAATCAGCTTGAAATTCTATAGCAAGACGAGAAGATGGCTGTCTAGCAATGATCAACAACCAACTTGACAGAGCTTATAGAATTTAAAAAGAATCATGTGCAAATATTGTACAATCCAAGTGTGCCAGGCTCTTAGAGACTTACCCAGAAAGAATCACAGCTGTAATTGCTGACAAAGTTGATTCTAACATGTATTGACTCAGGGGTGTGAATACTTATTTCTGTATTTAATTTTCAATAAATTTGCTAAAATTTCAAAACTCATATTTTCACTTTGTCATTATGTTGTATTTAATTATTATTTTTAAATCAATTTTGAATTCAGGCTGTAACACAACAAAATGTGGAATAAGTCAAGGGGTATGAATAACTCTAGGCCGCCATACATATTTATTTGGTTTGTCATTCTATTGTTTTTCATGGAATTTTTTGTGGTAATTAAAAATCATTTATTTGGAATTTATCCAAATAAATTTTCAAGGAATAGTTTTACCAGCCCCGTCTATTCTCAAATGTAAAAATGTGAAGGAGTGCTGTGGCAGCACCACACCAGTGCTCCTGAGGTCCAGGCTGCCTGCCATCCAGGACCTCTACACCAGGCGGTGTCAGAGGAAGGCCCTAAAAATTGTCAAAGACACCAGCCATCCCAGTCATAGACTGTTCTCTCTACTACCGCATGGCAAGCGGTACCGGAGTGCCAAGTCTAGGACAAAAAGGCTTCTCAACAGTTTTTACCCCCAAGCCATAAGACTCCTGAACAGGTAATCAAATGGCTACCCGGACTATTTGCAGTGCCCCCCCCCAACCCCTTTTTTTACGCTGCTGCTACTTTCTGTTTATCATATATGCATAGTCACTTTAACTATACATTCATGTACATACTACCTCAATTGGGCCGACCAACCAGTGCTCCTGCATATTGGCTAACCGGGCTATCTGCATTGTGTCCCGCCACCCGCCACTCGCCAACCCCTCTTGTACGCTACTGCTACTCTCTGTTCATCATATATGCATAGTCACTTTAACCATATCTACATGTCTACCTCAATCAGCCTGACTAACCGGTGTCTGTATGTAGCCTCGCTACTTTTATAGCCTTGCTACTGTATATAGCCTGTCTTTTTACTGTTGTTTTATTTCTTTACTTACCTATTGTTCACCTAATACCTTTTTTTGCACTATTGGTTAGAGCCTGTAAGTAAGCATTTCACTGTAAGGTCTACACCTGTTGTATTCGGCGCATGTGACAAATAAACTTTGATTTGATTTCATGACAGTGGCTTGGTAGTGTTGTTATGGTAACTTCATAAGGCAGAGTAGGCTTTCAATAACAGGCACAATGCAAAATATTATATATATATACAGTATATATATATACTACCGTTCAAAAGATTGGGTTCACTTAGAAATGTCCTTGTTTTTGAAAGAAAAGGAATTAAAATAGCATCAAATTGATCAGAATAACAGTGTAGACATTGTTAATGTTGTAAATGACTATTGTAGCTGGAAATTGCAGATTTTTTATGGAATATCTACATAAGTGTACGGAGGCCCATTATCAGCAACCATCCCTCCTGTGTTCCAATGGCACGTTGTGTTAGCTAATCCAAATGTATAATTTTAAACGGCTAATTGATCATTAGAAAACCCTTTTGCAATTATGTTAGAACAGCTGAAAACTGTTGTCCTGATTAAAGAAGCAATAAAACTGGCCTTCTTTAGACTAGTTGAGGATCTGGAGCATCAGCATTTGCGGGTTCGATTACAGGCTCAAAATGGCCAGAAACAAAGCCTTTCTTCTGAAACTCATCAGTCTATTCTTGTTCTGAGAAATGAAGGCTATTCCATGTGAGAAATTGCCAAGAAACTGAAGATCTCATACAACGCTGTGTACTACTCCCTTCGCAGAACAGTGCAAACTGGCTCTAAGCAGAATAGAAAGAGGAGTTGGAGTCCCCGGTGCACAACTGAGCAAGAGGACAAGTACATTACTGTGTCTAGTTTGAGAAACTAGCAGCTTCATTAAATAGTAACCGCAAAACACCAGTCTCAACGTCAACAGGGAAGAGGCGACTCTGGGATGCTGGCCTTATAGGCAGAGTTCCTCTGTCCAGTGTCTGTGTTCTTTTGCCCATCTTAATCTTTTATTTTTGTTGGCCAGTCTGATATATGGCTTTTCTTTGCAACTCTGCCTAGAAAGCCAGCAATGGTGACAGCGAGTCTTACTGGGGTCTGACACATAAGGAAAGAAACTTTACTGGTAAAAATACTTTACAATTTAAACAAATTAAAAACATTAAAATCAAATGAAAGACACAAATGTACACAATAAAAAAAGCGAAATAAATAAATAATAATGATGTGTGGGTGTGTGTAGTGTGTGCATCTATGAATTATACATACAGTGCATTCAGAAAGAATTCAGACCTCTTGACTTTTTCCACATTTTGTTACATTACAGCCTTATTCTAAAATTTATAAAATTGTCATTTTTTTCTCATCAATCTACACACAATAAAGCAAAAACAGGTTTATCAAAATTTTAGCAAATTTTGTCAAAATTAAAAATTGAAATATCACGTTTAAGTATTCAGATCCTATATTCAGTACTTTGTTGAAGCACCTTTGGCAGCGATTACAGCCTCAACTCTTCTTGGGTATGACGCTACAAGTTTGGCACACCTGTATTTGGGGAGTTTCTCCCATTCGTCTCTGCAGATCTTCTCAAGCTCTGTCAGATTGGATGGGGAGCGTTGCTGCAAAGTTATTTTCAGGTCTTTCCAGAGATGTTAGATCGGGTTTAAGTCCAGCTCTGGCTGGGCCACTCAAGGACATTCAGAGACATGTCCCGAAGCCACTCCTGCGTTGGCTTGGCTATGTGCTTAGAGTCGTTGTCCTGTTGGAAGGTGAACCTTCGTCCCAGTCTGAGTTCCTGAGCGCTCTGGAGCAGGTTTTCATCAAGGACTTCTCTGTACTTTGCCAAAGAGTTTTGCCTTGGTTTCATCAGACCAGAGAATCTTGTTTCTCATGGTCTGAGAGTCTTTAGGTGCCTTTTGGCAAACTCCAAGCGGGCTGTCATGTGCCTTTTGCTGAGGAGTGGCTTCCGTCTTGCCACTCTATCATAAAGGCCTGATTGGTGGGAGTGCTGCAGAGATTGTTGTCCTTCTGGAAGTATCTCCCATCTCCTCAGAGGAACTCTGCAGCTCTGTCAGATTGACCATCGGGTTCTTGGTTACTTCCCTGACCAAAGCCCTTCTAGGAAGAGTCTTGGTGGTTCCAATCTTCTAAGAATGATGGAGGCCACTGTGTTCTTGGGGACCTTCAATGCTGCAGACATTTTTTGGTATCCTTCCCCAGATCTGTGCCTCGACACAATCCTGTCTCAGATCTTTACAGACAATTCCTTTGACCATGGCTTGGTTTTTGCTCTGACATACACTGTCAACTGTGGGACCTTATATAGACAGGTGTGTCCCTTTCCAAATCATGTCCAATCAATTGAATGTACCACAGGTGGACTCCAATGTAGTTGTAGAAACATCTCAAGGATGATCAATGGAAACAGGATGCACCTGATCTCAATTTCGAGTCTCATAGCAAAGGGTCTGAATACTTATGTAAATAAGTAAATCAATCAAATTCAATCAAATTTATTTATAAAGCCCTTCCTACATCAGCTGATGTCACAAAGTGCTGTACAGAAACCCAGCCTAAAACCCAAACAGCAAGCAATGCAGGTGTAGAAGCACCTGTATAAGTATAAGAATAAGTATTTGCAAACATTTCAAAAAACCTGTTTTCGCTTTGTCATTATGGGGTATTGTGTGTAGATTGATGAGGAAAAAACAATATTTAATACATTTTTTAATAAGGTTGTAATGTAACAAAATGTGGAAAAAGTCAAGTGGTCTGAATACTTTCCGAATGCACTGTACATGTCCGTACATACACACAAACATTTGGTCACATGGGGGAGAGGCGTTGTGCTGTGAGGTGTTGCTTTATTCGTTTTTTGAAACCCAGTTTGCAACTGTATTGCATTTACTGTATATTACAACATTTCAATATATATTTTAAGGTTCATGAAGACCAAACTGTCCTAGAGGAAAACCTGGTTCAGTCCTTAATGCTCAAGTAATGTATAGCCTACCCAAAGTCATTGGAGAGGTAGATTCAAAATAATCCCTTTGCAAAATAAATAAACAAAACACCAATCTCATCAACTGTCAAGACCAAACATGGTTACCTGAGATCCTGTTAGCAGCGGTGTTTACATATAAGGCCTTATTCATATCCTGTATTACCAATTGGACAAAATGGGCTTCTGATTATTTTAGGATCATTACAAGGTCTGTGTCCGTCTCACAGTTTCATCAATAGTGCCATCTAGTGTTGCTACATTATCTTTCAAACTGTGAGTGATGAAAAGTCAAGATATGACAGAACGACTGTCCTCATTTCCATTCAAACTGTGAGTGATGAAAAGTCAAGATATGACAGAACGACTGTCCTCATTTCCATTCAAACTGCCAAAAATGGTGTCCTGTTTTTGTCATTGTTCTTGAATGATTTTGTTATCCTCACTCCTCCTTTCCTTTCCTCTCCTCTTCTCTGTCCCCCTCTCCTTCTGCAGAATATGCTGAGTTCCTTCACTGTAAGGGGAAGAAGTTCACAGACTTCGATGAGGTTCGTGGGGAGATCGAGGCGGAGACGGATCGCATAACTGGGCAGAATAAGGGAATCTCACCTGTGCCAATAAATCTCAGGGTCTACTCCCCACATGGTGAGGACACAGATCCTGCATCTTGGCACATGGGCAACTTGGCAGAACTACCATGGCAACACTCATAATACTTTGATTGTAGGAAAGAGTAGTTTAACTTTATAAAGTGGAATACAAGTATCTTAATTCTATACACAGAATTTGGTGAATCAAGTTTCCCTATTCCCTATTGGTCAAAACTGGCAACCAAGTTTGATTGTACAGTATAGCCAGGGCCCAAAGTTGGTTGTTGTATAGTGAGTCTCAATCAGGTACTATTAATTATATTATATAGTATTTTATTTTCAAGGTTAGTATCATTCATCGGATCTGATATCATATTTACAAATCTCTCTCTGTCTCCACCTCTCTACCCTCTCCTCTCTCCCCCCTCTCCCCTCGCCACACTCTCTTCCCCTTTCCCCTCTCTCACTTTACCCCTCTCTCCCCTCTCTCCCTTTACCCCTCTCTCCCCTTCTCTCTCCCCTCTCTCCCCTAGTCCTGAATCTGACTCTGGTGGACTTGCCAGGGATGACCAAGGTCCCAGTAGGGGACCAGCCTGTGGACATTGAGCAGCAGATCAGAGACATGTTGTATCAGTTTGTGACCAAGGACAACTGTCTGCTGCTGGCTGTTTCCCCGGCCAACTCTGACCTGGCCAACTCGGATGCCCTGAAGATTGCCAAAGAAGTGGACCCACAGGGTGGGTGAGGTTAACAAGAGGTTAAAGGAAGGAACTGTAGGCCTTCTGCTTTCATCTGTGCTCTCAGTATCATTCAACATCAAGTTGTGACAGAACAGTTAGACAAGGATGCAATTGAACCTACCTACAGCTCAGAT
>NC_036844.1:19109562-19125212 GCF_002910315.2 Salvelinus sp. IW2-2015
TCTTCTCTCTCTCTCTTCTTCTCTCTCGTCTCTCTCTCTGCTCTCTCTCTCTCTCTCTCTCTCTTCTCTCTCTCTCTCTCTCTCTCTCTCTCGTCCCCGTCTTCTGTCTCTCCTCTCCTCTCGCTCTATTTCGTCCTCTCGTCTGCTCTCTCTCCCTCTCGCTCTCATCCACTCTCTCTCTCTTCCTTCACATCCATCCTCTGTTATCCAGGGCTGCTGCCAGTGCAGCCAACAGCCAAACTAGCATTAACCACATAGAGGGAAGCACTGAGACAGGTGTCTGGTGTGTGTGTGTGTGTGTGCTGTGTGGTGTTGTGTGTGTGTGTTGTGTGTGTGTGTGGGTGTGTGGTGGTGTGTGTGTGTGTGTGTGTGTGTGTGTGTGTGTGTGTGTGTGTGTGTGTGTGTGTGTGTGTGTGTGTGGGTGTGTGTGTGTGTGTGTGGTGTGTGAGTAGTCTCACCTCTTCGCAGTGGAGCAGGCTTATTTTCCAGAATTTCTCTGGCAGGAGAGTGAAGAAAAGAAAAAGAGAGGGAGAGAGAGAAAGGCGGACAAAAACAATGTCTTGATTTCAGTGGCACATCTGGAAAAAACATCTGTTATTTTCTTTGCAATAAAATATATTTGTGGGAAACCCTAATGCAATCCGCTGATGTGTCGTTTTTCCACTGGCGCTTGGTTAGAACCCAGGCATGTGCTTCTGAACGTTTTCCATGTCCTTTGTCTCTACCTTCTCTGCTTCTGTCACTCTCCCGTGTTGGAAGGCCTCATGTTAAACCACTAGCATATTTACAAGGCTATTGGCGTTCAGTCCAAAAGGTTATAGAGCAAGACATACTGCTTAACAGAGAAATGCATGAGAAAACTTAACTAGATGGGGATATGTGATCCCTCTTGCCCATGTGGCTGCCATTCTTTATTTGTTTTCAGTCATAGCAGGATATGTAGGTAGGCATGTAGTACAATCGACAGCTGTTACAAATAACCATCCCACAATAGGGATGTGGGTAACTTCAAGGACCCCCAGATTACCCTTCACACCTCCCCCAGAACCCCCCTCCTCATTCGGCCCACTACCCAGTGTGATAAACCCAGACAGGCAAACAAACAAGAAAATAAATCTCACCCACACAAACAAGAATAATAATTACCCTAACAAACTTTTCTTTCTTTTTTTCTCTCCACAAAACAACATTGTGCCTATCTTTGCATCCTGATGTGTCCAGTATCAGCTGACCTCTCTCTCTGTCCCAGGTTACATTGGTGTGGTGAACAGGAGTCAGAAGGACATAGATGGGAAGAAGGACATCACAGCGGCTATGGCTGCAGAGAGGAAGTTCTTCCTGACCCATCCTGGATACAGACACCTGGCTGAACGCATGGGCACTCCCTACCTACAGAAAACACTCAACCAGGTGAGTCCCCTACCTACAGAAAACACTCAACCAGGTAAGTCCTCCTTTGTGTGTGTGTGTGTGTATATGTATGTGTATGGAGGGGACACAAATCCCTCAATCATCACCAAAGTGCATAGTAGGAATATTATTTTAGCGGTCACAATATGTATGTTTTCAGTTATTTTTTATAGCCTTCAGAGAAGTCTTCTACCAGATGAGCCATCCACATGACACATTTTGATGCTTTCGACGAGTTTATAATATCCACTAGAGATAAGGGAGTAGAACGGTAGTAGGCTGGTATGCTAGATCACTGTAATCTCTTCTGTCGCATGTCATAACCTACACTTATGACCTTGCCCTCTGCAGCAACTGACCAATCACATCCGGGACACTCTGCCGGGGCTGCGGGCCAAGCTGCAGAGCCAGCTGCTGTCTATAGAGAAGGAGGTGGAGGAGTACAAGAACTTCAGACCTGACGACCCCTCCCGCAAGACCAAGGCCCTGCTGCAGTAAGTAGAGCACACAAGTACGCACAATGGCATGCACGCACACACACACAGACACACAAAAAAAGACTCCAGTCACCCAAGTCATAGACTGTTCTCTCTGCTACCAGACGCCAAGCGGTACCGGAGCACCAAGTCTAGGTCCAAGAGGCTTCTAAACAGCTTTTACCCCCAAGCCATAAGACTGCTGAACAATTCATCAAATGGCTACCCAGACTATTTACATTGCCCCCCCCCCCCACCCCCCTTTGTTTTTACACTGCTGCTACTTGCTGTTTATTATCTATGCATAGTCAATTTACAAATGACCTCGACTGACCTGTACAGTGGGGAGAACAAGTATTTGATTACCACTGCCGATTTTGCAGGTTTTCCTACTTACAAAGCATGTAGAGGTCTGTCATTTTATCATAGGTACACTTCAACTGTGAGAGACGGAATCTAAACAAAATCCAGAAAATCACATGTATGATTTTTAAGTAATTAATTTGCATTTTATTGCATGACATAAGTATTTGATCACCTACCAACCAGTAAGAATTCCGGCTCTCACAGACCTGTTAGTTTTTCTTTAAGAAGCCCTCCTGTTCTCCACCCATTACCTGTATTAACTGCACCTGTTTGAACTCGTTACTGTATAAAAGACACTGTCCACACACTCAATCAACACAGACTCCAACCTCTCCACAATGGCCAAGACCAGAGAGCTGTGTAAGGACAATCAGGGATAAATTGTAGACCTGTACAAGGCTGGATGGGCTACAGGACAATAGCCAAGCAGCTTGGTGAGAAGGCAACAACTGTTGGCACAATTATTCGAAAATGGAAGAAGTTCAGATGACGGTCAATCACCCTCGGTCTGGGGCTCCATGCAAGATCTCACCTCGTGGGGCATCAATGATCATGAGGAATGTGAGGATCAGCCCAGAACTACACGGCAGGACCTGGTCAATGACCTGAAGAGAGCTGGGACCACAGTCTCAAAGAAAACATTAGTAACACACTACGCCGTCATGGATTAAATCCTGCAGACGCACGCAAGGTCCCCCTGCTCAAGCCAGCGCGAGTCCAGGCCCGTCTGAAGTTTGCCAATGGACCATCTGGATGATCCAGAGGAGGAAGGTGAGAAGGTCATGTGGTTCTGATGAGACAAAAATAGAGCTTTTTGCTCTAACTCCACTCGCCGTGTCTTTGGAGGAATAGAAGGATGAGTACAACCCAAGACACCATCCCAACCGTGAAGCATGGAGGTGGAAACTCATTCTTTGGGGATGCTTTTCTGCAAAGGGGACAGGACGACGCACCGTATTGGGGAGGATGGATGGGGCCATGTATCGCGAGCATTGACCAACAACACCTCCTCCCTCAGTAAGAGCATTGAAGATGGGTCGTGGCTGGGTTCTTCCAGCATGACAACGACCCGAAACACCACAGCCAGGCAACTAGGAGTGGCTCCGTAAGAGCTCTCAAGGTCCGTGAGTGGCCTAGCCAGTCTCCAGACCTGAACCAATAGGAAAATCTTTTGGAGGAGCCGAAGTCCGTATTGCCAGCCGACAGCCCCGAAACCTGAAGGATCGGAGAAGGTCTGTATGGAGGAGTGGGCCAAAATCCCTGCTGCAGTGATGTGCAAACCCTGTTCAAGAACTACAGGAAACGTATGATCTCTGTAATTGCAAACTAAGGTTTCTGTACCAAATATTCAGTTCTGCTTTCTGATGTATCAAATACTTATGTTCATGCAATAAAATGCAAATTAATTACTTAAAAATCATACAATGTGATTTTCTGGATTTTTGTTTTAGATTCCTTCTCTCACAGTTGAAGTGTACCTATGATAAAAATTACAGACCTCTACATGCTTTGTAAGTAGGAAAACCTGCAAAATTGTCAGTGTATCAAATACTTGTTCTCCCCACTGTATATAGCCTCGTTGTTGTTGTAATTTTTTTGTTGATGTCATTTTCTTATGTTACTTTTTGATATGATTTGATTTTTACTTTATTTAGTAAATATTTTCTTAACTATATTCTTGAACTGCATTGTTGGTTAAGGGCTTGCAAGTAAGCATTTCACAGTAAGGTGAAATGCTAACCTGTTGTATTCGGCTCATGTGACAAATAAAATTTGATTTGACACACACACACACACGTCTAACTCCTTATCCCTGTATCCTTTACTCTCCAGGATGGTGCAGCAGTTCTCAGTAGACTCTTATCCCTGTATCCTTACTCTCCAGGATGGTGCAGCAGTTCTCAGTAGACTCTTATCCCTGTATCCTTTACTCTCCAGGATGGTGCAGCAGTTCTCAGTAGACTTTGAGAAGCGTATCGAGGCTCTGGGGATCAGATCGACACAGCAGAGCTGTCAGGCGGACCAAGATCAACCGCATCTTCCACGAGCGCTTCCCCTTCGAGCTGGTCAAGGTGTGTGTACTGTAGTGTATGTGTGTGTGTCTCTTACCAGGGCCCCGCGCTCCTAACTCTTGAGACAGACAGGGCTGTGGATCGACCCAACCCAGAGATCTTATTATAATTTTATAATTATAATTCGTAGTATATTTTTTACTTTGACCCTTTTTCTCCCCAATTCGTTTATATCCAATGGTAGTCTTGTTCTCATCGCCTGCAACTCCCCTAGCGACTCGGCAGAGACGAAGGTCGAGAGTCGTGCGTCCCCGAAACACGAACCTGCCAAGCCGCACTGCTTTCTTGTCACAATGCGCGCTAACCCGGGAAAGCCAGCCGCACCAATGTGTCGTGAAACAACGTTCTGCTGGCGATCCAAGTCAGATTGGAGGCGCCCGGCCCGCCACAAGGAGTCGCTAGAGCGCGATGGGACAAGGACATCCCGGCCCGCCAAAAGGAGTCGCTAGAGCGCGATGGGACAAGGACATCCCGGCCCGCCAAAAGGGTCGCATAGAGCGCGATGGGACAAGGACATCCCGGCCCGCCAAAGGAGTCGCTAGAGCACGATGGACAAGTACATCCCGGCCGGCCAAACCCTCCCCTAACCTGGACAACGCTGGGCCAATTGTGTGCCGCCTCATTGGCTCTCCGGTCACGGCCGGCTGTGACACAGCCTGGGATTGAATCTGGGTCTGTAGTTACGGCTCAAGCACTGCGATGCAGGCCTTAGACCACTGCACCACTCGGGAGGCCCAACCCAGAGACTTTATGAGGAAAACATTTTTCCCTCCCTCCCTCCCTCCTCCCTCCCCCTCTCCTCCCTCCCTCCCCTCCCTCCCTCCCTCCCTCCCTCCTCCCTCCCTTCACAGTAAAACATTCTGTTTGGCCTTGGCCACAGGATCTGGGCCTGCTGGGGCCAGACTACAGTCTCAGTCGTTAAACATCGCACAGTCAGACTGTCTGTCATCATACACTCATGGTATAGCTGTGTCATATCAAATGATTAACATAGGTGTCAGACTGAATGGAATAACTAAGCAGTGTTAGTACTTAGTCTGAAGGTTTGTTGTTGTTGTAAATGTGCTCCTGTGAAGAATATTCTGTTTGATGTTCAGAGCCACTCAATGGATACAAGGGACCTTCCATCTCTATCTCTGTGGTATCTGCTGTGCGTCGGAGGCGTGTGCTCACTATTTAACGCGCGTGTGTGTGTGTCCTTTCTGTGTCCGTACAGATGGAGTTTAACGAAAAGGAGCTTCGCAAGGAGATCAGCTACGCCATTAAGAACATCCACGGCATTAGGCAATGTCCTTCTTCCCCATCCCCCTCTCCCTCCCCCTGTCCTCGCCCGCCTGGGTCGCCTCTGTGGGCCAGGCCAACTCTAATCGCCGTCACCCATCTGATCACAAAGACCTCGAGACACACCGACCGCAGACATGCACCCAGCATGCTGTCGCATACTGATGTTATCAGAAACAGAAGTGGAGGGATTTGTGATTAGATCTGTGACCGCTGGTTGGATGGTATCTTTCTCTCACTCCTTGCCCTGCCCCCTGTCCACCTGTCTGTATCTTGTATGTATGAGTGTCTGTCTGTTGAAGCCCTAGCCTGATATGCCAGTCACGTGGGACCTAGCTCACTTTTTACCCGTCCCATGACAACGTCCTGTCTTTTACGTAGGTCCCAGAGTGATATAAATCAGAATCCGACAGTGACGTCATTGCTATTCAGGAAGTGAACCTGTTGAAGTGAACCTGTTGAAAGTCCCCTCTGTGTTTCTTCCTCGCACTCAACCTCCCACAGTGAAGCTAGAAGGAAGGCTTCAAGAACAGGGGATGGTTTGAGCCATGTAGCAGAATACATGATCCTGGTGACCTACTGCCAAGAAAACAAACTAACTTAAACTATGAACAATTATTTTTGCTTAGTGTATACAGTTTCCCTCAGAAAAGCTACAAAATCTAAATTTGCTTGAGCTTGGAACAGTATTGCTATTTGTCTGCATTTCCTTGTCACATTTCCTTTGTGAAAGCAAAATGGCTGCAAACCTGTTCTGACAATGAGGGTGAGCTCTACCCGGTCAGTGGTTCTGAAGGAGGGGGAATGGTGAATGGAAACCATTCAAGAGAATTGAGACACATTCATTATGTTGTAGTGGTATAGGGATTCCAATAGTAATGGAATCTGGATGAGTCATATGCTGTAATATGTGGGCAAAACTATTCACATACTTTATAGCAGGGTTATCCAACTGGCGACACAAATGATTTTATTTGCCCCCCCAAAGATGACTGAAAAGTTATCATACATTTTTGCTGGGTTGGGGGAGACATAAGAGACTGTAAAAACACCAGCAAATTAGATTTTTATTTAGGATACATGTTCCAAAGTACTCCCACACAAAAGAGAGGTATACTGTATGTGATCGTATACAAATGTAAGCGAGGTTTGAAATGGTTATGTTTTTCAAAATGTTATATCTGTTTGGGCTTCTTGCGGTCAATTTGCAGTGTACAAATAATTAGTAATTCTGTTCTGGCCCCCTGACCATCCGCTCAAGAAGACATCATCCCACAGCTGAATCTAGTTGATGATCCCTGCTGTATAGTAATAATCATAAAAGTTGTGTTCTTTAAGTTCAGTTGTGCTTTTATCAGCACCTTTAAACATATCAGCACATTTGAACGAGCTCAATATTTCCCCCAAACAATGATGTGATGATTTAGCTTCGTTTTTAATACTGTTTTTTGTTGAAATGTATTATCTGTCTTTATCTTGCTGTGCATGTTTCTTCTTTATGCTTTATGTGGAAGGGGTTTGGGAGGAGGAATTTATTTTCAATTAACACTATTCTCTCTGCCTGACTTCCTCCTCCTCTTCCTCCTTCTTTCTCTGTTTCCCTCTTTTTTGAACCTGTCGCTCCTTTTCTCTCTACCGGGCAGAACTGGCCTCTTCACCCCGGACATGGCCTTTGAGACCATTGTGAAAAGGCAGATCGGCAAGATCAAAGAGCCCTGCCAGAAATGTGTGGACATGGTCATTTCTGAGCTAGTCAATACCGTTAGGCAGTGTACTCAGAAGGTAAACGCACATGGTGGAGAGCGACACTATGGTTTCATCTCTCCCTCCCACCAAAACCTTCTGCTATGTCATCCCTGTTATCGTATCACCGCACCGCCTCGTTTTCCATACCCTGTTTTCCCGGGTTGGGACAGTAGGGGGCGTACTGGGGTAGTTGGGGTATTGTGAGGGACTGCCTGCCTACCGCTTTGGATGGGGTGGCTGGGCAGAGTGGCCATCGCATGGCCATGTTAGAGAACTGTGCTGGGTATAGAAGGGGTCTGGATGCTGCCGAGTTGCTGCTATGTGGCTACATGTCAAGGGTAGCAACTTTAGACACAAGAGTAAGGATGGAAATGATCAAATTAACATTCAGAATCAAATTAACGGTCAAATTAACACATCTCAAGATGTTTAAGTTCTGTTAAGTCACAGGTGACTGAGTTCCTTTTAGCAGTGGAAAATCATTTTCAATGCCTTGAGTGTCACATCAAAGTGTCACTCCGCTGTTGTCCCTGGCAGCCATGTTGGTTGACCTCAGCATCCAGACTTCCTGCTTGTGAGACCGGAGGCTGTGCACCTGCAGCAGACAGGAGCCATGACAATGTGAAGATCTGGATGATTACCAAGGGCCAATGACAGCTTTAGAGGGCCCTTTAGGGCCACACTCAGCCAAAAGGGCCCCAGTGGTCTTAATACCAGTGGTCTTAATTCCACTGTGACCAGGCCATGTTATGGAATGTGGCCTGACCACAGTGACTGGGACAGTGGAATAACAAATGCTGTGACCCTGCTCTGTGTGGTCAGCTGGGGGATAGATGGAGATAGGGAGAAGAGGACGAAGATTTGGGGTCAGGTAGAGAGGAAGAGCAAGGTGCTTCGTCTGGGGTGTTGGGTGCACAGCTACGGTCTGGCATGGCTCATAACTCAGAGCTGTTGGCCGGTGGAGTGGTGCAGGCTGTATTCTCTCTCTCTCTCTCTCTCTCTCTGGATGGAGGGATGGAGGGATGGAGGGATGGAGGGATGGAGGGATAGACCTCAGCCCTGGCCTCTTTAGAATGGCTTCAAGGGAAACCAAATGTCTCACTTGTCTTTTATTCCCTCTTTACTGTTTACCCACCTCCCCCTGACCTGTCACTATCCCCTCTTTTTCATCTGTCTCTCAATCTATCATCCCTCTTTTTTCCCTCCTTATACGTTCTCTCCTTCTCCGTGTGGCCCTCTTGTGTTATTCTTTCGCCTCACTATCTCTCTCTCTGCTTTGACCTGCTCTCTATCCCTGTGGATTATCTTAGTTCTCTCTCTCTCTCTCTGTCATGTCTCTTAGTTCTCCCTCTCTCTTCTCTTCTCTCTCTCTCTCACTCTCACTCTCTCTCCCGTCACCAACTCCTCTCTACAGGACGGGCCTGTTCACTCCTGACCTGGCCTTTGAAGCCATAGTGAAAAAGCAGATCCAAAAGCTGAAGGAACCCTCACTGAAGTGTATAGATATGGTAGTGAGCGAACTCACCTCCACCATACGAAAGTGTAGTGACAAGGTAACCAAGGAACCGAGCCACGTTCGGAGTCTGACTTACGTCATTCTTAGAGGTAGGGATAGACCGATGGCTGGACTACAAAAAGGAAGCAAATGAGACAATTAAAATAATTTATCTATCTTAGATGAGCATAGTGGTTAGTGTTGTAGCTATATGCTTTCTGTTTGGTCGAATAAGAGGCAAATTATTTATGATAACCAGTTGATAGTTCTTTGAAGTTATGAGAATATTTTAGTTTTTTTTTTACTACTTATAAGGACAGATGCTGAGTGATACAAAAATGAGTGTAGCCATGGCACCTACTCATTCAAGGGGTTTTCTTTATTTTTGCTATTTTCTTAATTGTAGAATAATAGTGAAGACATCAAAACTATGAAATAACACAAATTGAATAATGTAGTAACCAAAAAAGTGTTAAACACTTTACCCCCCTACTTTGTCACAACACAACTGATTGGCTTAAATGCATTAAGGAAAGAAATTCCACAAATACATTTTTAAGAAGGCACACCTGTTGATTTAAATGCATTCCAGGTTACTACCTCATGAAGCTGGTTGAGAGAATGCCAAGAATGTGCAAAGCTGTCGTCAAGGCAAAGGGTGGCTATTTGAAGAATCTCAAATATAAAATATATTTTGATTTGTTTAACACGTTTTTGGTTACTACATGATTCCATATGTGCTATTTTGTAGTTTTGATGTCTTCACTATTATTCTACAATGTAGAAAATAGTAAAAATAAAGAAAAACCCTTGAATGAGTAGGTGTTCTAAAACTTTTGACCAGTAGTGTATACGTTCCCGTTATAGAATGCACAGTAAGCCACACAGCTAAGAAATCATTTCATAGTTTGTCTTTGTCAGTCAGTCTCTTCGTTCATACTCCTTATTCCACAGTTTTCTCTTCTCCTCCTCTCCATGGTGTGATATTAGTGTTTGAAGTTTATCTGAAAATGTGCCTGCCCCTCTTACATATTTGTTTCCAAATGACAAAGAACAAGACTCGGTGTTGGCTCTTAGCCAGCTACATAGCAGATTTAAATATTTTTTGTCTTCAAACATGCCATTCCATTTATGCAATGATGGTATCCTAAAAATGATGAATACTGTGTCTGACTCAGAAGACAGACTGCCATTTTTTCAAAGCAGAGTCAACTCACCCACCAGTGACAATATACAGTGACATTTATTTACTGTGTACTGACTTTGTAAGCTTGGCAAATGCAAAAGACAGATGGTAGGTCACTTGCGGTCAAAAGACGAGTCCTTTCAACACATGAAAGCATTCAAACATGTATTGTCATGGTAAGCTAGATACAGTGCCTTCAGAAAGTATTCACACCCCTTGACTTTTTCCACTTTTTGTTGTGTTACAGCCTGAATTTAAAATGGATTAAATTTATATTTTGTGTCACTGATCTACATAATGTCAAAGTGGAATTATGTTTTTACAAATGTTTACAAATTAATTAAAAATGAGAAGCTGAAATGTAAATGTCTTGAGTAAATAAGTATTCAACCCTTTTGTTATGGCAAGCGTAAATAAGTTCAGGAGTAACAATGTGCATGGACTCACTTTGTGTGCAATAATAGCATTTCAAATAATTTTTAAATGACTACTCCATCTCTGTACCCACTTTGTAACACAACAAAATGTGGAAAAGTGTTGTGAATACTTTCTGAATGCGCAGTATGTCGTTTATTTTCAATAGGAGACACCTAACTGTGCACACTACTATTGATTAAACGTCATCTTCTCTAGATGTGTGATACGGATAGCTTTCTGTCACACTTCACTATCTATCTCCTGTGTGCACTCAGGAATATGTTATGTAGTCAGTACAACCCCGGTGAACAATATGAATCGCTTTCACATTGATAGTCTGAATATAGTAGGACTGAGACTATGGATCATTCTGTGCTCACTTTTTTTTTTTAGATGTGGCATCTAACACATTAGTCCAGCAGACTATCGGTCTATCCTTACTATGGTCTTACCATGATATTTAACTCCCATGTTGGTTTTTTGTCATTCTATTTCTATTCAAACAGTCGTTTTTATTCTGTTTTGTTTTTGATTGGCCAAAATAGACAATTGATCTAATTGTCCCAAGTTTCCATCGTAACCAGCATTTGTGTGTTTTCTCCTCAGTGAGCAATACTGTATCTTTGTGACGTCCTCTCAGTCTCCGATTCTGTCATCTGATTGAGTTCCTCTAGTCGATTCTACTCACTTCCATCCCCGTGTCTGTCGATATGATTTGATCTGTTGTAGTAACTAGTGCTGTTGCAGGTGGTGCAGTTGTGTCTCAGCATCTCAACTAACAGCTCTACCCACAACATCTATCTCTCTCTGTTTCTCTCTCTTTCTCCCTCTCTTTATTGTCTTCTACATCTCTTATTGTCTTCTAACCTCTCACCGTCTTGTTTATTCTTCAAGCAAATCTTTGAAAAAATGTAAAAGAGCCCTCTTGGGGATTTTATCAAGACCATAAAACAGAAAATCCACAAGAGGTCTTTCTGCCCTTTTCCACTCTCTCTCCTCGTCCTCCCCCCTGCTCCCCATGCATTGTGTGTGTGTGTTTGTGTGTAAAAATCTTCCTGGATGCTGCCCATACCCTGTTTGTATGAGTTATTATATATCGATGTACTTTTTACAATGCATCTCTGTCAAACAGAACATTCCTAACTGGCTGTGCTGCAACTATGTTGTGGACGTGAACGTTGCAATGCTTCTTTACAACGACACATTGGTTAATTGGTCTTCAAATTAAGACCCTACATCTGTATTAGTGATAGCCCGACATGGCATTATAGCACAGTATGTGAAATAGCCCTGCAATGGTTTCATCAAAGCTAAAGAACCAGTGTACAATAAGTCACCAGGACTTTAGACGACAGTACAGAAGGAAGACACTAATACTGTTATATAATAGGCGTCAATGACATGGCTCTCTGTCTATACATATGAATAAGCCTTAAAGAGCTCAATGTCGCCTACTGTGTATTTGGGCCCATGCCAGGAAGTGATAAATCAAACGATAGAAGAGAAGGATCTCATTGATTCCAATGTGATCCTGTAACCTTGAACAGCCAACGCAAAGGATGCATTGTAACTTGCCAGACGTCAGCTTATTTTATTTCACTGTGATTTCAGTTGGCTTTCCTCCCTCCCACCAGACTCTGTGATTCAGTTGGCTTTCCTCCCAACAGACTCTGTGATTCAGTTGGCTTTCCTCCCAACAGACTCTGTCATTCAGTTGGGCTTTCCTCCCACCAAGACTCTGTGATTCAGTTGGCTTTCTCCCCCAACAGACTCTGTGATTCAGTTGGCTTTCCTCCCAACAGACTCTGTGATTTCAGTTGGCTTTCCTCCAACAGACTCGTTGATTCAGTTGGCTTTCCTCTACCAGACTCTGTGATTCAGTTGGCTTTCCTCCCAACAGACTCTGTGATTCAGTTGGCTTTCCTCCCAACAGACTCTGTGATTCAGTTGGCTTTCCTCCCACCAGACTCTGTGATTCAGTTGGCTTTCCTCCCACCAGACTCAGTGATTCAGTTGTGTGTCTGCTGTATTGGTGTGTTTACAAAGAACACATGGAAAAAGGCCGTAGTGTGCCAGGAAAATAATGTGTTATTGGGGAGAAGACTATTTGTTGGGCAGAAGACTGTTTAGTGTTTTATGGCAGTAATACAGACTTTGCACTATTCATTTACTTGTAATTTGATTAACCCCTTGTGGAAAGATGGACACACTAAGAAAAGCCAATATTAACAGTGATTAACTTACATTGTTGTGACTAGGGCAGTGCTGTGCTCTTGTTGTGCGTGCACTGTATGTTTTTGTGCTGTTAGTGCTTGAGTGTGTGTGTTTGGCTGTGTTGGCTGTGTTGGCTGTGCTTTATGTCTGGTCCGTGTCTGAACTGTGCCTCCCTACCCACACGGTGTGCCCTGTGCTGTCCTGTACCCACAGCTGGCTCAGTACCCCATGCTGAGGGAGGAGATGGACAAGATTGTCACCCAGCATATCCGAGACCGCGAGAGTCGCACCAAGGACCAGGTGACACGCACACACACACACACACACATGCACACGCACACGCACACGCACGCACACGCGCGCACACACACACACACACGCACACACGCACACGCACACACGCGCACGCACACACACACTCACACTCACACTGTCTCACACACACGCACACTCAAACACGTGCACACTCACACTCTTTCTTTCTCTCTCACACACACACATACACACACGCACACACACACTATTTTCACTGGCGTAGTGCAGTTTCTCTGGACCACTGCAAAGTTTGGAGTTTGGGCCCCGTCCTAAAAAAGCGACTACTACCAGGTAGAATGGACAACACAAACACTTCACTTACAACACGTGGAGATTAAAAAGGAGGGTTGCTGTCAAAATGATTTGTTTAAAAAAGTAATACAATTTAGAGATGGGTGTGAGATGACGAGCGGGTGGGCCCCAAGGGCCTGCGGGGGTTTCCACTAGACCAGTGACTATCTTCCCAATTCAAACTCTTATGTTTAATCCTAACTCTAATAACTCCTGATGTGTGTCCCTCCATCTAGGTGATGCTGCTGATTGACATTGAGCTGGCCTACATGAACACCAACCATGAGGACTTCATTGGCTTTGCCAAGTGAGTGTCACCCTCTTGACCTCTGTTCTGATACAGTGGATTAGAACAAACATCCCAGTATAGACACAGTACAGTCTGTGAACTCTGACCTACCCTGATGTACTAATGATTCCTGTGTTTAGGTGTGTGTACCAATCTAACCTATGATTATGTTTACCCCTGTAGTGCTCAGCAGAGGAGCAGCCAGGTGGCCCAGAAGAAGCAACCTGGCAACAAGGTACTATAGGCACAGGACAGCACCTACAGATAGTCTTACAGTACATTCACTATGATTTTTGTTCTGATGGGCTGTTCAGAAAGCATTGTAATGGCCCAAGATGCAAGGTTCTAGGTAGAGTGGCAACATTCTGGATAACTTTCAATAACTTTCAACTTCCAAAAATCCTGGTTGGAGGATTCCTGGAATCATGAAGAAATAAGCAGGAAATCAGGAAATCTCCAACCTGGATTCCAGGAAACCCAGAGAATTTATTGAAAGTTCCAAGAATTTTGCAACCCTAGTCCTAGGCCCATGTTGAGCTATTCCCAAACCAGATTATGGCTCCAAGTGAGTGCAGTTTTGAGTGAGTTTGTATTACTTCTCCATTTGTTCTCTAATAAATTCTACTGTTCCTTGGCTTTGTTATTCTTTAGTAGTACTGTGTGTTAGTTGTGTTGTGTTCCCACACTATCTCTGTTTTCCTCTGTTTCTTCTGAGTGATTTCTCTTTCTGTTGTCTTTTTTTCTTCACCTCTATTGCTACACCTGTTCTGCTTTAGCAGGATGAAATCATGGTGAGTAGAGAGTGTGTGTGTTAGTGCGGGTGCGTGCTTGCGTATGCGTGTTTCTTTGGGAGTGTGTTAGTATGTGTGTGCGTTAGAATGTGTGTGTGGTTCTGTGTTTGTTAGAATGTGTGTGTGTGGTAAGAGCTTCTCATTACTGTAGATGGACAGGTGGCTAGGGAGCTCTCTGGGGCTTCTTTCCTCAGCTCCCTCCCTCCTCCAGGCAGTGCTCCCATCCAAAACAATAGAAAAGTACCCAGCTAGTGCTGCTCATCTCCCATTAGAAACCAGCATGAGATAGACGGAGAAAAGGAGTTTGGATAGCCAGTCATCCCCTAGCCTTAGTGTTTGACGGAGAAAGAGTTTGGATAGCCAGTTCAACCCCTAGTCTTAGCCTTGAACCAGATAAAGAAGTCAGCCATGTGTTCTCAATAACAGCAGATCCCAGAGAGATGGAGACTTTAGCTTTAATGTGCGGAGCAGCCAGTTTTTTCTCATTCCACCATATCAGTGGAAACTGTCCCGTTGCAAATATACAACAACGAAGACATTACTTCAAACAACGAACAATGTGTTTTCCCTCGGACATCTAAAACACATCATTGCACGGCGAATAGAACAGCACAGCATGCACTATGATTTTCTCTTACCATGAAGCTGGATGCTCATTTCCTCTAAATTAAAACAATAACAAATGTGCAGGGGAGGCCAGTGGTGCTGTTTTACCCTATCGCAGATCTCAACTTAAGACCAGTTAAAACAAAGCCATTTATAAAGAGGGAACATCACTATACACTACTCTGTCTCCTCTTATTCTCTCTTTAAACCCCTCCTCGTCTCTTCTCTCAGCCCATATTACACTCTTACCACTATTCACTCTATTCTACACTACTCTATTCTACACATTCTACTCTATCTAACTACTACTTAACATTCGTACTCTACCTATCTCTACACTATTCTACTCTATACTCTATTCTACTCTACACTTTCTACTCTACACTTCTAACATTCTACTCTACACTATTTACTCTACTCTCACACTATTCTATTCTACTCTACTCCTACTCTACCTACACTATTCTAAGACCTATTCTCTACATGTCTACATTATTCTACTCTATCTACTTCTACAACTATTCTACTCTACTACTATTTTCTACTTACTCTACTCTACACTACTCTGCTCTACACTATTCTACTCTATTCTACCCTCTACTCTACACTATCTTACTCTACACTATTCTACTCTACTTTAACACTTTCTACTCTACTCATATACCTACTCTACTCTACACTTTATTTCACTACAT
>NC_036844.1:19125524-19133786 GCF_002910315.2 Salvelinus sp. IW2-2015
GGAAAAATAGCACACCCCACTGTACACCCTAACCCCCCCCCCCCCCCCCCCCCCCCGACATAGACAGAACACAGAGGGTTGAGACCAGATAGACCTTCCCGTTGCATAATTGCTTATGTGTAGACGTCTCTCTCTCCCATAGAAACAACACCATTTGGAGACGTCACATTTCAAAGCTTGTTGCCGAACAGTCGAGCCTCCTTTTCCTTGGTCGTGTGATCGCTCGACGCTCCCTTAGCCTTGCCTGACGACTCAAACTGAATTCTTCCACTTCTCTATGTTCCCTAACGTTACTACTTCAGTCTGAGACTGCCATCGTTGACACCATTTGTGGTGACGTAAAATGAGGGATGTTGTACAAAACAAAGCCGTCAGCGATTGGATCATCTCTAACCAATCAGAGTACTAAATTGGTTAGAGATGTGTTCTGGCTCTGGCCCAACCCATTGGTGTTTGGGACCAATCAGAAAGGCTAGAATGTGTTTGCGTTCTAGAAATCGTCAGGAGTACTCAGATCCAGACTCATGTGGAGAAGAACCTAAGGTCCGTGGCGTGGCGAAGTGTTTGGCCGGAGAAGGGAGTTTGGATAGCCTGTCAACCCTAGCCTTAGTGTTTGACGGAGAAAGGAGTTTGGATAGCCAGTCAACCCCTAGCCTTAGTGTTTGACCGTAGAAAGGAGTTTGGATAGCCAGTCAACCCCTAGCCTTAGTGTTTGACCGGAGAAGGAGTTTGGATAGCCAGTCAACCCCTAGCCTTAGTGTTTGACCGAGAAAGGAGTTTGGATAGCCAGTCAACCCCTAGCCTTAGTGTTTGGCCGGAGAAAGAGTTTGGATAGCCAGTCAACCCCTAGCCTTAGTGTTTGACCGGAGAAAGGGTTTGGATAGCCAGTCAACCCCTAGCCTTAGTGTTTGGCCGGAGAAAGGAGTTTGGATAGCCAGTCAACCCCTAGGCCTTAGTGTTTGGCGGAGAAAGGGATTGGATAGCCAGTCAACCCCTAGCCTTAGTGTTTGACCGGAGAAAGGAGTTTGGATACCCAGTCAACCCCTAGCCTTAGTGTTTGACCGGAAGAAAGGAGTTTGGATAGCCAGTCAACCCCTAGCCTTAGTGTTTGACCGGAGAAAGGAGTTTGGATACCCAGTCACCCTAGCCTTAGTGTTTGGCCGGAGAAAGGAGTTTGGATAGCCAGTCAACCCTAGCCTTAGTGTTGACCGGAGAAAGGAGCTATTCTACTCTACTCTATTCTACTCTACTCTACACTATTCTACTCTATTCTACTCTACTCTACACTATTCTACTCTACACTATTCTACTCTACTCCACTATACTCTACACTATTCTACTCTACTCTATTCTACTCTACTCTACACTATTCTACTCTACTCTCATCTACTTTACTCTACTCTACACTATTCTCCCTATCTCTCTCTCAATTCAATTTCTCTCTCTCTCTCAGTGCAGCACAGATAAATACATCACCTCCAGAGGCACACCCTGTCAGTTTCCATAGTGACCGCCCAAGCGGGAGGGTCAAAGGGCTTAGGGACAGTGTAAACACATTGGCCCTCGCTGTTTCCTGTTTAGCTGGCTGCGCTTACCGCCTAGATCTGCCCTCCCCCCTTACCAGCAGCCGCTTTGACTAACAGCCTCCCCTAGTATCTCCCTTTTACCTCCCCCTCTACCCATCTAGTGGATTTTCAAACCACCCAATATGATGCAATATAATGACTAACAATGCCTTGGTGGAAGGGGCAAGTAAGCAGTTGGTTGCACTAACACAATCGTTGTCCAACAGAAAGGTTTGTGAAAACAGAAGTTTTGACATGACACATGATGACTAGGCATCTGTCAGCTAATAACCAAATGATCATTCTCTCCACCCCACCACACCCCACAAACACGAAACAACCGTGCATCCACATATGCGCTACATGTGTTTCGGTTTGAAAGCAACCTTACTTAAGTAATAAGGCCCGAGGAGGTGGTATATGGGCAATATACCATGGCTAATGCATGGCACGACGCAACGCTGAGTGCCTGGACACAGCCCTAGCCGTGGTATATTGGCTGTATATCACAAACCCCCGAGGTTCCTTATTTCTATAATAAACTAGTTACCAACATAATTAGTGCAGTAAAACGAAATGTTTTGTCATACCCGTGGTATACTGTCTGTGGTATACTGTCTGATATACCATGGCTTTCAGTCAATCAGAATTCAGGGCTCAAACCACCCAGTTTTTAAAGCTTCACATAGCTCTTTGTCCTCCTTTGTCCCTGCCTGCCTTCCCTCGCTGTACCACCTTCTAGCTGGCCAGTGTCCTGCCTGCCCCTGTGCATTACGAATGGCCTATGCCCCGTGCACTGTGCTCTGTCCGTGGCATAGCTGTGTAATGTTCTCTCCACATCCTCATTCAGCCGGAGAGAGGAGCGGTTAATGATCGGTTTAAGGTAAATACAGAGGCATATGCATTCTATGTTTATGGTGTGGGAGAGACACTGATAGAATCACAAGGATAGTTGTGCTTAGATGGTAGTAGATACGCCCACAGATCCGGTCCCATTTGTCCCATGTTGTGTCCCCTGCAGTGACTCCCTATGGCCACTAGGGGCAGTAGTGAGATAGGATACCACACACATGCCATACATACACAGACCGAGAGGGGATAGAGAAGGCTAGCTTTGTGTATGCCTGCCTCTCTGACTCTGTCTCTCTGTTTCTCTCTCTCAGGTGATCAGGAAGGGCTGGCTGACCATCAACAACATTGGCATCATGAAGGGAGGAGCCAAAGAGTACTGGTTCGTCCTGACCGCTGAGTCCCTGTCCTGGTACAAGGATGATGAGGTGAGGTTTTGGTTATGCAAACACTCGTGCGCACAAAGACACAAAGACACAAGGGCTTACACACACACTGGCCTCTGCTGGTTCTTGATCTTTTTATGTGTCACCTAAATCTCTCAGATTTTATAGCAAAGATTTCATACCAGAGTGATTTAATGAAGGTACCTCATTTGCTTATGTCCTGGTTCTGTCACAAGTTTTTGGGGAAGGAGCTCACATATGGAGGTTTCTCATAGAATGGCTAATTAAATTCATTTTCATTGGCTTTATTGTGTTGGATGGAATGACAATAGAAGAGCACTAAAATGCTGCTTCTGTCTTTACCGCAAGCACACGTCTCGTCACCCAACAGTGATGTGTCTCCATTTAACGACAACTCACGTGTGATTATCGGTAGCTTTTTCCAAAACCAGTAATAGAATTATTTCAGTGAGATACTTTAAGTTTTACTTTACAGTTTTTACAATCGCTAGGACTCATTTCTCAATACTTAGGTCACTTTTTCAAAACTCTTCACACAGTGAGCACAACAGCAGTCTATGTGAGCTAAACCGTGGATCATTTTTCATTGCTTTGGCACAAAATGCGTTCAATGACTACATCTTTCAAATTTCATGAATTCTTTTCTCACTCAGACACAACCACCACCAAAACTCTATGTACCTACAGGCCAATTTATACATGTTTATATACTCTTTTCAAAACTGTTAAACTTAAGTTCAAAACCTAACATAACACAACATTGAATAAGACAGCAATTTGCTACATTTCTACAGTGATACCGTATTGAAATATATTCCAAATCTAAAAAATGAAATACTATCAAAACAATTTGACCAACCACAGCTGATTCCCATTGTAGCTGAACACCTACCCAGGTGTTCGTCTTTCAATTTCATTACCATCTATACAAAAGGGGACATTTTAGGAATAATGCTGTACTGTAAGGTAAACATGGACCCAGCCAGAGACAGAGAAGTGGCTGACAGAGGAAGAAGAGTGGCTGGGAGAGGGAGAGGGAGAGGGAGAGGAGTACGAGTGCGTGGTGGAAGAAGACTGAGAGGAAGTTCAAGAGCTGCAGTCTCAGGTGAGATTAGGGCTACTATAACTGATCATGTAATAAATCATGGTCTATCAATGAGAGAGGCTGCTCTGAGAGTGCAGACAAATCTGCAACGCTCAACAGTATCATCTCTCGTGAGAAACTTCCGGCAAAACATCAGGTAAGATGTGCAGTCTGCAAGGGCATCTGACTGAACTGCACATTACAGAAGTAAATTGAGCAAAGCCTCCAAACCCACTTGTGTGTAATTGTTTTTGTATTTCTGCGTAGGACCCAACGGTTACCTCCCACAGGCAGGAGAGGTAGGATTTTCACTGCTGTGCAGGAAACTGCAATCGTTTATATGGTCATCAGAAACAATGGCATAAAACATATTGAAGCATATTGCATCATGTCTGATTCATTCCTGTAACATATACTGCAGTGAATTCTAAACAGTAGAGAGGTGTCATTCTTGTTTTGTAAAGACATTTTACAAAAGAAAACATTGTGTAACGCTACCTGTTGTTAATGTTTTTTAGGTCATTGTTTTATGAGTGACAAAGTGTGCTTGTTGGGTGACAACCTTTGCTAGTGTTATAGAAGAATGAGTTGATTTGAGACATGTATGAAGTGTTTTGGTAGTTTTAGTGCATTTTGGATGTGAAATGAACTGCTGTGCCAAGCTGAAAGTTGGTTAGGAAAACTGTGTGAAGAGTTTTGAAAAAGTGGCCTTAGTATTGAGAAATGGGTCCTAGCGATTGTAAAAAAAACTGTAAGATGTTTAATTTTAAGATTCAATGTCTCTTTTCCATAGTTTATTCCAAGTCAGATGCTGGGTTTTCCAGTAAAATGTGCTGGTGTAGTTAGGTGGTTGTGTTTCAAAAGGCTTGTTCTGGTAATAGAACCTGACACGATTTGAACCAGGTTAGATTGGTCAAAGAGAATCCCAGAACCCTTTGCAAATCTATTAGAAGTTCTTCAGCCACAGTCTGGCTGTCTCCATGCCCTAGCTACAGCCGCTCCACTGACTGACTGACGTCACTGTGTGTGTGTGTGCGCGTGTGTGTGTGCGTGTGTGTGAGTGTTCGTTTGTGTCTCTCTAACAGAAAGTTTATATTATATATTTTTCTCCTTAACAAAGAGTCTGTTCTTTCACACACTAAAGGTGTTGAGATGGGTGAATGGATGTTTTTTTGTCGGGGTGGGGGGGTTTAGTGGAAGTAGAGAGGGTGGGGGTGAGTGGGGCTGTAGTGGGAGAGAGGTAGTTTAGAGGGTCTGTTCAAAGTGAGACAGGGCCCCCCAGCATGTCAGACACCAAAGCTGGCACCCACATGTGCATACCAGAGCCCTGCGCTGAGTGTGTGTTTCCAATTACACACACACACACACACACACACACACACACACACACACAAACCACATCAGCACACACACATTATCCTCACCACACGTCTTCATCTGTCACACACATACATACAACACACCACACTATCACCACACACACACACCACAGCACAACAACAATCGACACAGCACAGACACTGTCGGGACCGGCCTGCATGTTCCCCTTCAAGACTAGGGCCCGTATCCACAAAGCATCTCAGAAAAGGTCTTAAGATTCCTGTTAAAATCTGTTTTAAGACAAAAAAATCTCCCAGCTCAGACTACGTTTTTAGGATGACCCACTCTGATGGAGGAGTAAAATGCAACCATCAAATGTGATCTCAGCTGATAATCACGACAGTTTGAGGTACCGCAAAGGACAGATAGTGATGATGCTCATTGACATTGTTAAAAACGATAGGGAATTACCAATCGCGATGAGGCATCGCCAGCTGTGAACTCTATAGAACGCTTCAGACAACCCTTGTGAATGTGACTGTACATCAAATGTTGCAATGGTCAAACATTTTATATAATTTTTGCCTGACAACCACTTTGCCTAATCTTAATTATTAATTATTAATATGTTGGCATGCGTAACCCTTTTTTTTTAACCGATTCTGATTATTGTTAAAATCTGAATTTTGCCAATATTACCATTATATCAACACACTTGCCACTCCTGTTTAACAACTCTAAATCGCTTTGGCACAGTAGATATCAAGTCACCTGCTGATAATGTTGCATACAACTTTTGAAAGGTCTATCATTTTCATCGAACACAATGAAAGTTAACACATGCCCTAGATGCCTCCAATAGCCCAAGTTAGAGGCATGCTCAGTTTAAGCATATTTTTTTAACAATGTGGCGTTGCGCTCCAAAGGGATAACTTGAAATAACATGTTGTAGGTAATTAAATGATCATTAGAAAAATGTGTTTATTTATTAGCCTAGTGGTGAGAAGTATTTAGGCATGTCACATGAAAGGCCTTGTGAAGTCACTGTCGTTAAAAGTGCAAGAGATACTGTTGCATGTAGGTCCAGATAATTGATGGATTGATCACATAGAAATATCAAAACATTCTTTCAACCCTAATGGAATTACCTGTCTATGGCGCAGGAACCACTGACTCACTGTCTTTTTCTCTTATCAAGACACCTGCTGGTAACTCTTAACTGGTTAGGACAGCTCACGAGGTCTCCTAAATATCTGTAGACTAGGTTAGGACTCTTATGACTAAAGCGGCTTCATGCATAGCATATATTTTTACCCGTAAGAGTAGGAGTAAAATATCTCTATTCTCAGCACTTACCACCAATTTCCTACTCTGAGACACTGTGGATACGGGACCAGGGCTACTTTTCATCAACTTATTTAATTTCAAAGGGGGCTAGAGAGGAGGAGGGAAAGAGGAAGAGAAAGGGGAGGGAATTGGGTGTAAAGGAGTAGAGGAAGGAGGAGATGAGTGTCTCTGGTTAGCTGCTTAGGGCCGCAGTAACAAGGACCATGTGGGACGGACAGAGAGACAGGGACAGAGAGAAGGATGCTGTGGTCTTCCTTTCATCTCCCTGTCTACTCCCTCCCTCCCTGCCCCATCCCCAGAGCCCTATCCCAAATAACGAACACACATGCAGGACAGGAGCCCCCCTCCCCAACTTCATCCTTTCCTCCCTCCCTCTTTCGGCGTTGCTCAACATGTATTTATTTGAACTTGGCGGTCTCTCTGAGCACAGGGACCCAAAACTAACATAGCACCGCTGCTCCAGCTCAGAGGAGAGACAGACTAGTGTAGCTTAATGAGCAGGGAACAGAAACGTTCCATACCTTTGTCTAGGCAGGGTGGACATGCTTTAATTTTCACACACTCAGTCACATACATAAGAACACTGAGGGGCATGCAAAGCACACACTGGCTAACGTACACCCACACAGATGGACGCAGACACACTCATCCACACATGAACACCATACACACTCTCTATAATTAACCAAGCATATGTTAAGTACACTATTTAACTGAGTTGCTTTTTTGCTTCTGTCCGTGTTTTCATACCGAGGATCATCCACACTAACACATATATAGAGCTTTAAAAAATGGACTTGCTTCATATTTTACTGTCTGGCTTCTCATTATTGGGAACCCATGCCTTGTTGGGAACCCATGCCTTGTTGGGAACCCGTGCCTTGTTGGGAACCCATGCCTTGTTCTGGCAGCTTAAAACAAAAAAGGAGGTCAAGACTATTGTGCTGCTTGTTATATCATTTTACAGGAGACATAAGCCTATCTTAGAAAAGAATCAGAGCATAGACATCATTTAGATATGTTCAAGTATTTTATTTCATGTCAGGGACTTTAGATGGAGCTTTCTTGGAGGTAATCTGCCAATTGGTCAGCGTGATACAACCACCACTTCTTTTATGTTGCTCAGATTGTGACTTAATTGTAAGCTTCCGTTTAGCATAGAGCAACAGTTACACTTTGGGTTAACAATCTATGGTCATTCATCCTCCTGTATGCTGTATCTTAGTCATCCCCCTGTATGCTGCATTTTAGTCATCCCCCGTATGCTGTATTTTAGTCACCCCCGGTATGCTGCATTTTAGTCATCCCCGGTATGCTGTATCTTAGTCATCCCCCGCGTATGCTGTATCTTAGTCATCCCCCTGTATGCTGCATTTTAGTCATCCCCCGGTATGCTGTATTTTAGTCATCCTCCTGTATGCTGTATCTTAGTCATCCCCGGTATGCTATATTTTAGTCATCCTCCTGTATGCTGTATTTTAGTCATCCTCCTGTGCTGTATCTTAGTCATCCCCCGGTATGCTGTATTTTAGTCATCCCCCGGTATGCTGTATTTTAGTCATCCTCCTGTATGCTGTATCTTAATCATCCCCCGGTATGCTGTATTTTAGTCATCCCCGCTATGCTGTATTTTAGTCATCCCCCGGTATGCTGTATTTAGTCATCCTCCTGTATGCTGTATCTTATTCAC
>NC_036844.1:19137183-19143672 GCF_002910315.2 Salvelinus sp. IW2-2015
GGCTTCAGTAGTCGGTATGACACACACACACACACGCACGGCACGCAGGCAAACAACACACACACACCACAACACACACACACCACACACACACACACACACACACACACACACACACACACACACACACACACACACACACACCAACCACACACACACAACACACACACACCACCAGAGGGTAGGGTCTAGGGGGTAGGTCTGGTTTTATTTACCAGACATGCCAGAGGCTTTGAATCAAAGCATCTTTGGAGCACAGAGCTCCCCAAAAGCCTCAAAAACCAGAAGAACCGAGAACCGGAGAACCGGAAGGAAACCGGAGAACCAGAAACCAGAGAACCAGAGAACCAGAGAACCCAGAAACCAGAGAAGAAGTAATTAAGAGGAAACCCTCAAAAGCACGAGCCAACGCAAGCCCATGACTTCATTATTTACACACAACACACACACACACACACACACACACACACACACACACACACACACACACACACACACACACACACACACACACACACACACACACACACACACACACACACACACACACAACACACACACACACCACACACACACACACACACACACACGCACACATACGCAACACAACACGCGCACACATACGCACAATACACACACGCACAGCACATTAGCTTGCAACGATGCTATAGTTTGTCATCGAGCTGCTGTGGACCCTTCACGCTTGTTGTGTATGTGTTTGTGTGTGTGTGTGTTGTTGTGATTGTGCAGGGTGAGGGTCTCCCTGCAGCCCCAGTCCATGATGTAAAGCTGCTGGATAGCAGAGTCTTCAACTGGAGATCTGAAGCTGTAAATAACCTGGGGGAATAGGAGGCACTCGCTCTCAACAGCAACTCACCAAAAACATGTGTGTTGTGTGTGATGTGTGTGTGTGTGTGGTGTGTGTGTGTATGGGGTGTGTGTGTGTGTACGCGCGCATATTTACAGTGAGTGTCTATGTGTGCTTATTTCCATTAATGTGCATGTGCTCATTTGTTGATGTGTGTGTACATCCATGAATATGTGTGTGTGTGTGTGTGTTGTGTGTGTGTTGTTGTGTGTGTGTGTGTGTGTGTGTGTGTGTGTGTGTGTGTGTGTGGTGTGGTGTGTGTCGGTTGTGTGTGTGTGTGTGTGTGTGTGTGTGTGTGTGTGTGTGTGTGTGTGTTTGTGTGTGTGTGTGTGTGTGTTTGTGTGCAGTTGTGTGTCTCAAGGACTGCATCTTATATAAAAAGCAGTTGCGCTCAACAGCGGACTGTTTAATTGGAAACAGTTTGCTGTGTGGTTTTCATTCCTCTGGTTGAATCTGAAGCCGGATATCTGCTGCGAATCAGTCTCAATTGCATGTGTGAGAGAGAGAGGAAGGCAGAGAGAGACGGAAAGGCAGCAAAGAGAGAGAGAGAAAGGCGAAAGAGAGAGAGAAAAGGCAGATGAGAGAGAGAGAGAAAGGCAAGAGAAGAGAGAGAAAGCAGAGAGGAAGAGAAAGGCAGAGAGACGACGAGAGAAAGGGCAGAGAGAGAGAGAAAGAGAGAGAGAAGAAAGGCAGAGAGAGAGAGAGAGAAAGGCAAGGAGAGAGAGAGAGAAAGGCAGAGAGAGAAGAAAGCAGAGAGAGAGAGAGAAAGGCAGAGAGAGAGAAAGCAGAGAGAAAGAGAGAGAGAACAGAGAGACAGTCAATCAACATCGATGTAAACCCCCTTCTCTTTTGGGTCAGTCTAGTCAAAAACTAAAAGGGGCACATGACATCATACAGTATGATATATCAATTTTACAGGAGACATAAGCCTATCTTAGAAAAGAATCAGAGCATAGACATCATTTAGATATGTTCAAGTATTTTATTTCATGTCAGGACTTTAGATGGAGCTTTCTTGGAGGTAATCTGCCAATTGGTCAGCGTGATACAACCACCACTTTCTTTATGTTGCTCAGATTGTGACTAATTGTAAGCTTCCGTTTAGCATAGAGCAACAGTTACACTTTGGGTTAAAAAACAATCTATGGTCATTCATTCCCTGTATGCTGTATCTTAGTCATCCCCCTGTATGCTGGCATTTTAGTCATCCCCGGGCTATCTAGTTTTAGTCATCACCACCGGTATGCTGCATCGTAGCTCATCCGGTAAACCCCGATGCTGTATTGGTGTCACCCCCGGTATGCTGTATCCTAGTCATCCCCCTGTATGCTGCATTTTAAGTCATCCCCCGGTATGCGCTGTATTTTAGTCATCCTCCTGTATGCGTATCTTAGTCATCCCCCGGTATGCTACTATATTTTAGTCATCCTCCTGTTATGCTGTATTTTAGTCATCCTCCTTCTGTATCTTAGTTCATCCCCCGTATCATCCCCCGGTATGCTGTATTTTAGTCATCCCCCTGTGGTTGGAATATTTTGGGTTCTTCATACAAATATAACCACTCCAGTAGAAGCCATCTTTAGTATATCGATGTTCATTACCAATACCAGTGTTTCCCATTCAACCGTAACATTTTAATTATATAGCATGTACAGTCTTATGCAAAGTTGAAATCTGCAGTTTTAATTCTTGCCCATGACAATATTTACAAAATATAAAGTACCATTTCTGGATTCTACCTCTATGGCAGACGCCTTAACCCAGAAAAGACACTAAGTAGGCTCAGACTGATCTTCAAAAAAACACTATTTCAATTTCTCAGGACATACAGTCAGTCATCAACTCAGAACAGAACACAACAGTACTAGACAGGTATATATGTAGTTGGGCATGGCCTGTTTCTGTGGTTGAGCCTGTGGTTCGGAGTCTTAATGCTGTGCCAGGCTTGCCCAGAGTAGTGCCATGGTCTTTTTGGCTGCTGTCGCCCACTGGCTAGCTGTCTCTCTGTGTCCTGATTCTCGCGCTTCCCCACCCAGCCTAACCAATGTGCAGACTACTGTGCAACCACTACTTCCTGAACAGGTAGTCTGAACACTGGGCAGGCGGGGCGGGCTGCTGGTCCACGAGGGAGGAGGGTGAAGGAGGTACACATATATACATTTAAACACTCACACATACACATGCACTGAACACACACACACACACACACACACACACACACACACACACACACACACACACACACACACATACACACACACACACACACACACACACACACCTGTCTCTTATACACATCTAGATGTGTATAAGAGACAGCACATACGCACATACACACACGCACAGCACATTAGCTTGCAACGATGCTATAGTTGTCATCGAGCTGCTGTGGGACCCTTCACGCTTGTGTGTGTATGTGTTTGTGTGTGTGTGTGTTTGTGTGTGTGGGTGAGGGTCTCCCTGCAGCCCAGTCCTGATGTAAAGCTGCTGGATAGCAGAGTCTCAACTGGAGATCTGAGCTGTAAATAACCTGGGGGGAAATAGGAGGCACTCGCTCTCAACAGCACTCACCAAAACATGTGTGTGTGTGTGTGAGTGTGTGTGTGTGTGTGTGTGTGTGTGTGTATGGGGGTGTGTGTGTGTGTACGATAGTGTTTTGTGTGCTGATGTGTGTTACGGTGTGTGGGATGAGGGTCTCTCCCTGCAGCCCCAGTCCTGATGTAAAGCTGCGGTAGCAGAGTTCTTCAACTGGGAGTCTGAAGCTGTAATAACCTGGGGGAAATGGAGGCACTCCGACTCTCAACAGCACTCACAAAAACATGTGATGTCGATGTGTGTGAATGTGTGTGGTGTGTGGGTGTTGTGTGTGTATGGGGTGTAGTGATGGTGTCGCGCGCCAATTTACAGTGGTGCTATGTGTGCTATTTCCAATTAATGTGCATGGCTGCTCATTTGTTGTATGTGCTGTGACATCCCATGAATATGTGTGTGTGTGTGTGTGTGTGTACATGTGTTGTTTGTGGGTGTGTTGTGCTGGTGTGTCCTGTGTGTGTGGTGATGCTGTGTTGTGTGTGGTGTGTGCGTTGTGTGTGTGTGTGAGTGTGTGTGTGTGTGTGTGTGTGTGTGTCGTGTGTGTTTGTGTGGTGTGTGTGTGTGTGTTATTTGTGACCAGTGTTGCCACATTGTTGTCTCAAGGACATGCATCTTTTTTATTATTAAAAAGCAGTTGCGCTCAACAGCGAGACTGTTTTAATTGGAAACATTTGTGCTGTGTTGGTTTTCATTCCTCTGGTGAATCTGAGCCGGATATCGTGTGCAACAGTCTTCATGCAGTGGAAAGAAGAAGGGCCATGGACATGGCGTGTGGGGGACAGAGAGAGAGAGAGAGAGCCAGCGAGAGAGGAGCGAGAGAAAGGCCAGCAGAGGAGAGAGAAAAGGCAGAGGAAGAGAGAAAAGGCGAGACGACGAGAAAGGAGAGAAAGCAGAGAGGAGAGAGAGAGAAAAGGCAGAGAGAGAGAAAAAGGCAGAGGAGACGGAGAGAGAAAGGGCAGAGAGAGAGAGAAAGCAGAAGAGAAGAAAGGCGAGAGAGAGAGAGAAAAGGCGGAAGAGATGAAGAGAAGAGAAGAAGCAGAGGAGAGAGAAAGGCAGAGGAGGAGCAGATGGAAGAGAGAGAGAACAGAGAGACAGTCAATTCAACATCGATGTAAACCACCCTTTCTCTTTTGGGGTCAGTCTAGTCAAAAACTAAAAGGGGCACATGACTCATACCAGTATGCTATATCAATTTTAAGGAGACATAAAGCCTATCTTAGAAAAGAATCAGAGCATAGACATCATTTAGATATGTTTCAAGTATTTTATTTCATGTTCAGGGACTTATGATGGAGCTTTCTGGAGGTAAGCTCCAATTTGGTCAGCCGTGATACAACCGACCACTTCTTTACTGTTGCTCAGATTGTGACTAATCTGTAGCTTCCGTTTAGCATAGGAGCAACAGTTTACACTTTGGGTTAAAACAACTATGATGATATCTCCCGTACTACTATATCCTATGTCATTATCACCCCCCGTATCTTTGTGTATCCGGTATGTCATTAGTCATCCCTTGCTCCTCGTATCGGGATGCTGTATCTTAGTCATCCCCCTGTATGCTGGACCGCATTTTAGTCATACCCCGGTTGCCTCAATTAGTCTATTTAGTCATCTGATATCTAGTCATCTAAGTTCATCCACCGGTATGCTGCATTGTCGTTAGTCATCCGAACCTCCGCAGTGCTGCTTAGTATCCCTCCCTGGCTGACTCCCGGTATGCTGTATCCTTAGTCATTCCCCCTATGCTGTATTTTAATCACATCCCCCGGTATGGCTGTATTGGTTTAGTCATCCTCCTGTATTGAATTATCATCCGTATGTCTTTTAGTCATCCACCCGGTATGCTAAGTATTTAGTCATCCTCCTCGTATCTGTATTTTAGTCATCCCTCCTTCTGTATCTGTAGCTTCATCCCCCGGTATTGCTGATTTTAGTCAGCCCCCTGTGTTGGACATATTTTGGGATTCTTCATACCAAATAAACCACTCCAGTAGAAGCCATTCTTTAGTATCGATGTTCATTACCAATCACCAGTAGTTTCCCATTACAACCGTAACATTATTAATATATTAGATGTACAGTCTTATGCAAAGTTGCAATCTGGCGTTTTATTCTGCCCAAGGACCAATATTACAAATATAATATACTTCTGGATTCTCCTCTAGGCAGACGCCTTTAACCAGAAAGACACTACAGTCAGGCTTTCTCAGACTGATCTTCAAAAAAACACTGATTTCATTTCACGTCAGGACATACAGTCGTCATTTAAAACTCAGAACCAAGAACACAACAGTACTAGACAGGATATAATATGTAGTTTGGGCAATGGCCTGTTTCTGTCGGTTGAGCCTGTGGTTCGGAGTCTTAATGCGTTGTGCCAGGCTTGCCCAGAGTCTAGTGCATGGTCTTGGCTCGCTGTTCCGTCCCCACTGCTAGCTGTCTCTCTGTGTTCCTGATTCTCGCGACTTCCCCACCCAGCGCTAACCAATGTGCAGGACTAACTGTGCAACCACTACTTCCTGAAGACAGGTAGTGCGGAACACTGGGCAGGGCGGGGGGGCTGTCTGGTCCACAAGGGGAGCGAGGGTGAAGGACGGTACAGCATACTATTACCATTTAAACACTCACACATACACACATGCAACACGCCAACACACACAGCACACACACACACCACCACACACCACACACACCACACACACGACCACAACCACACACACACACACACACACACCACACACACACACACCACACACCCACACACACACACACACACACACACACCACCACACGCACTCACCGCAGACACAGATCGCTCACACACACGCACTCAACGCCAGACACAGGTCGCCTACACACACACACACACACACCCTACGATCACCACACACACACACACACACCACCACACACACAACACACCACCACACACATCACACACACACACACACACACACACCACACACACAACAACACACACACACTAACACACACACACCACACACACACACACACGGTGAGACAACTGA
>NC_036844.1:19145513-19153013 GCF_002910315.2 Salvelinus sp. IW2-2015
CGCGCGCATATTTACAGTGAGTGTCTATGTGTGCTTATTTCCAATTAATGTGCATGGCTGCTCATTTTGTTGTATGTGCTGTGACATCCCATGAATGATGTGTGTGTGGTGTGTGTGACCATGATGTTGTGTGTGGTTGTTGTGTGTGTTGTCCTGTGTGTGTGGTGTGTGTGTCTGTGTGTTGTGTGTGGTGTGTGTGTGTGCGTGTGTGTGTGTGTGTGTGTGTGTGTGTGTCGTGTGTGTTGTGTGTGGTGTGTGTGTGTGTGTGTGTGTTGTGATTTTCCAGTTGTGTTGTCTCAAGGACTGCATCTTTATTATTTAAAAAGCAGGTTGCCGCTCAACCAGCGAGACTGTTTAATTGGAAACATTTGCTGTGTTGGCTTTTCATTCCTCTGGTGAATCTGGAAGCCGGGATATGATGATGCAACAGTCTTCAATTGCATGTGTGAGAGAGAGAGGGAAAGGGCCCAGACATGGGAGATGATGGGGAAAGGCAGAAGAGAGAGAGAGAGATGGAGGAGCGAAAGAGCAGGAGCGAGAGAAAGGCCAGCATGAGAGAGAGAGAAAAGGCAAGAGGATAAGAAGCAGAGAGGAAGAGAAAGGCAGAGAGCGAGAGAAAGGCAAGAGAGAGAGAGGAAGAGCAGAGAGAGAAGAAAGGCAGAGAGAGAGGAGAAAAGGCAGGAGAGAGAGAGAGAAAGGCGAAGAGAGAGACGAGAAAGGCAGAGAGAGAGAGAAAAGGCAGAGAGAGAAGAAAGGCGGAGAAGAAAGGAGAGAGAGATGGAGAGAGGACAGAGAGACAGTCAATTCAACATCGATGTAAACCCCCCTTCTCTTTTGGGGGTCAGTCTAGTCAAAAACTAAAAGGGCACATGACATCATACCAGATGCTATATTCAATTTTACAGGAGACATAAGCCTATCTAGAAAAGAATCAGAGGCATAGACATCATTTAGATTATGCTTCAGTATTTTATTTCATGTTCAGGACTTTAGATGGAGCTTTCATTGGAGGTAAGTCTCCAAATTGGTCGCCGTTGATACAACCACCACTTTTTTTGTTGCTCAGATTGTGACTAATTGTAGCTTCCGGTTTAGCACTAGAGCAACAGTTACACTTTGGGTTACAACATCAATATCTCCTATAAAAAAACAGATCCCTATGTGCATTTAGTCACGGTATGCTGTATATCCCCGGTGCTACTTCGTTTCCTGCTATCTTAGTCATCCCCCGGGCACTTGTATCCCTGGCCTGCATTTTAGTCATCACCCCGGGCTGTAAGTGCAATATTAATCTAGTCATCTAACGACCACCGGTATGCTGTCATGTCGTAAGTATCATCCGGTACCATTAGCACCTACCTGCATGCTGTATCCTCTTGTGCATCCCCCCGGCTATCGTGTATCCTTAGTCATCCCCGTATGCTGTATTTTATGTCAATCCCCCGGTATGCGCTGATATTTGTTAGTCATCCTCCTGTAGTGAATTCACGTAGTTCATTAGTCATCCCCCGGTATGCGTTTATCCCCGTATCGTATTTTAGTCATCCTCCTGTTATGTGTATTTAGTCATCCTCCTTCTGTATCTGAGTTCATCCCCCGTAAACACACTCAAACATACACACTACTCACTGTGTTATCTGCACTGTATCCAAAATAGCTATTTGACCAATCCCATGGGCTCAGGAGAGAAGAGCGATTTCTGCCCAGTGTAGAAAGAAGTAGAGGTCTTGTATGGAAAAGAGACAGAGAAAGAAAATGGGAGAGTAAATGGCTGAGGTCAGGGAGAAGTGATGAGTTGTGATTGGCAGTATGAGTATTTCTTCCTGTGTCCTGCAGGGAGAGAGAGAGAGACAGAGGCAGCAAGAAAGGCAGAGCGAGAGCGAGAGAGAGAGAGAGAGAGAGAGTCATTTGAAACCCTATCATGAGTCACAGAGAGGATTTAAAATTGTGCAATGTGTCAGTAGTCTCTGAAATGAGTTTGTGTTTTTTCTTTACATATGAAAGCAGATGAAAATTTGCACACACACACATACGCACCCACACACGCACACACACACAGACACATTCACAGTCAGTGTCTTAGCTAACTAGACTGGAGTTTGTATGCCCTCATTGACCTTAAGTGTTGAGGTAAAATGGATATTTACAATCCGTGTTTTTCACTACACCTAAGAAATGACCAGTGAACTAAGAACTCTTTGATCTTAGTGTAAAGTTGGTTTGGTGATCACACTGCTCCTTTACCAGCAACCATCTGTAGTACTGTGGTCAGGAAACAGTCACCAAGACTTACCGGTGGAGAAACGTGCTCAACATAGATAGTACCCAACTTCTCATACCCACATCCATCCAACTCTCTCAAACACACATCTACCCAACACCTCCCACAAACGCAGCAGTTTACATCATCATTCCTTCACAGACACTTAACACAGTGAGGACAGAAAGGATAGAGATACCTAGTTCTGGATGGGTTGGTCAATGGACCAGCTCTCCGTCTCCTCTCTCCCTCTTTCACCTCTTGGCGTCTCTCCGGAGAGAAGTCCCCTTTGCCGGTTGGTGATCGCGCTGGTCAGTGGATTTGTCTCTTCATGCTATCTCAACCAAATTTACCCTCCACTTTTCACCCTCCAACTCCCTCTCTCCCTCTTTCCCTCTTTCCCTCTCTCCCTCTCTCCTCTCTCCTCTCTCCCTCACTCCTCTCTCCCTCACTCCTCTCTCCCTCTCTCCTCTCTCCCTCTCTCATCTTTCCTCTGCCAGCAGAGAAAGTGTTGATTCAGGTAGACTCCTGTTGTCTGTACATGGAGCAGAGACGTTGTGTGGAGGTTGTAACAGCGTTGTAACAACATTGTCCAGAGGTTATCTCCTCAGTACGAGAGAATTCTCGCTGAGAGGCAAAGTGAGGACTAGCAGCAGGCTTACGTGGCAGACGAATGGTCACCAAAAGTTTCCTTGGTGAGAGAGAGGGAAGGAGAGAGAGATGGAGGCAAGAGAGAGAGAGAGAGAGAGAGAGAGAGAGAGAGAGAGAAAGGAGGAGGAGCTCTTATTGTCCTCTTTTTCTTTTCCCCTTCTGTCTGGGTCATAGGTTTTTTACAGCTTGGGCTTTTGGGGAGGTAGCAAGAAGTGGAAGGTCAGGGGTCAACAGGAAGTGAGGCGCATTAATTTGCTGCGTGTGTTGTGTAATTGTAGCGGGGGGAACAGGGGCTGGAGGGGAGGGGAGGGGGAGAGGGATTGGTTGTCTAGCTGGTGAGCTTTTTGGGGAAGCATGCGTGTGGGAGGAAGTGTGGGTGTGTGTTGTGTGTGTGTGTGTGTGTGTGTGTGTGTGTGTGTGTGTGTGTGTGTGTGTGTGTGTGTGTGTGTGGTGTGTGGTTGTGTGTGTGTGTGTGTGTGTGTGTGTGTGTGTGTGTATAAAAGTGTTAGGTGTGATGTGTTGGTTGTATGTCATCGGTTTGAATGGGCTGTGTCGGTCGTGAGACATGTGTGTGTGTGTGTGTGTGTGTGTGTTGTGTTGTGTGGTGTTGTGTGTGTGGTGTGTGTGTGTGTGTGTGTGTGTGTGTGTGTGTGTGTGTGTGTGTGTGTGTGTGTGTGTGTGTGTGTGTGTGTGTGTGGGAGGGAGTGAGCTGGATGACTGCAGAGGCTCCATGGCTTTGTACAGGGCAGAATGTCGGCGTTTCTTGGCAAAGGAAGGCTGTAAATACTCCGATGGTGGCCCTTGGTCTTTTCTTCTCTTCTCTTCTCTGTGCTCTGTTTGTCTTTAAAGCTTGATTTCCTCTACCTGTCCGGCTTGAATAAAGGGCTCTTTAATAACTGGTCTACACCGCCCACCACACCCTAGCCCCCCTCAAACACCCCCTCACCCCAACAACCCCATCAAAAGATGCGGGGACTGGTGAATTGGGCAGTGGGGGGGTGTAAGGGTGTACTACTGGAATCAAACCAGAACATAAGTTGAGGTGTGTGTTTGTGGTCTGTGTGTGTCTGTTTGTGTGTGCTTGCAAGGTCAAACGGTCTACTGGTTAGAAGACATGGCAGTAGTGGGATAGTCCAGTGAACATGACAAAACAGAGGAAGATGCTTGCAAAAAATACATTTGGCCACCTTTACATTTCTCCCTCTTCCCTCTCTTACTATTCTCTCCCTTTTATGTCAGGTGGCGGGTCTACGCATGGTGATTCGGGAGTGTGTATGTGTGTGCGTTTATATGTATGTGTGTTTGCGCTGTTGTGTAATAAGGGTTCCTGGCTCAGCACTGGGTGGATAGCTGGGCTGTGTGTTGTTTAGCTACGAGTTTCTGAGCTCCAACCTGAGAGAGAATTCAAACAGCCTCCCCGGGGAGCTAGGGCGTACATTGGAGAGGAGCTAGGATATGGAGCAGAGCAGAGCTAGGGCAGCCCTAATTGAGAGACATGAGGGGAGCTAGTGCAGCACTATTGAGAGACAAGGGAGAGCTAGGCAAGCACTATTGAGGGAGAAGAGGGAGAGCTAGGGCAGCACTATTGAGAGAGAGAGGGAGAGCTAGGGCAGCACTATTGAAGAGATAGGGAGAGCTAGGCAGACGTATTGAGAGAGAGAGGGAGAGCGTAGGCAGCATTTGAGAGAGAGAGGGAGAGCTAGGGCAGCACTAATTGAGAGAAGAGGGAGAGCTTAGGGCAAGCACTATTGAGAACAGAGGGATGAGCTAGGGCAGCACGTATGGAGACAGAGGGAGAGCTAGGGGCAGCACCTATTTGCGGAGACAGAGGGAGAGCTAAGGGCAGCACTATTGAGAGAGAGAGGGAGAGCTTAGGGCAGGCATATTGAGAGAGAGAGGGAGAGCTAGGGGCAGCACTATTTGAAGAGAATGAGGGAAGCTAGGCAGCACTATTGAGAGGGAGACAGAGGAGAGGCAGCACTTATTGAGAGACAGGGGAGGAGCTAGGGCAGCACATTGAGAGAGAGAGGGGAGAGTAGGGAGCCACTATGGGAAAGACTAGTGAGCATATTGAGAGAGAGAGGGAGAAGCTAGGGCAGCACTATTGACAGACAGAGGGAGAGCTAGGGCAGCACTATTGAGAGACAGAGGAGAGGCTAGGGCAGCACTATTGAGAGACAGAGGAGAGCTAGGGCAGCACTATGAGAGAGAGAGGGAGAGCTAGGGCAACACTTGAGAGAGAGAGGGAGAGCTAGGGCAGCACTATTGAGAGAGAGGAGAGCTGTAGGGCAGCACTATTGAGAGACAGAGGGAGAGCTAGGGCAGCACTATTGAGAGACAGAGGAGAGCTAGGCAGCACTACTGAGAAGAGAGAGAGAAAGGAGAGCTAGGGCAGCACTATTGAGAGACAGAGGGAGATCTAGGCAGCACATTGAGACAGAGGAGATCTAGGGCAGCCTATTGAGAGACAGAGGGAGATCTAGGAAAGCACTATTGAGAGATGACCGAGGGAGATCTAGGGCAGCACTATTTGAGAGACAAGGAAGAGCTAGGGCAGCACTATTGAGAGACAGAGGGAGATCTAGGGCAGCACTATTGAGAGAGAGAGGGAGATCTAGGGCAGCACTATTGAGAGACGAGGGGAGAGCTAGGGCAGCACTTACTGAGAGAGAGAGAGAGAAAGGGAGAGCTAGGGCAGCACTATTGAGAGACAGAGGGAGATCTAGGGCAGCACTATTGAGAGACAGAGGGAGATCTAGGGCAGCACTATTGAGAGACAGAGGGAATCTAGGGCAGCACCTATTGAGAGACAGAGGAGATCTAGGGCAGCACTATTGAGAGACAGAGGGAGATCTAGGGCAGTACTATTGAGAGACAGAGGAAGAGCTTAGGCAGCACTATTGAGAGACAGAGGGAGATTCTAGGGCAGCACTATTGAGAGAGAGAGGAGAATCTAGGGCAGCACTATTGAGAGAGAGAGGAAGAGCTAGGCAGCACTATTAGAGACAGAGGAGATCTAGGGCAGCACTATGAGAGACAGAGGAAGAGCTAGGGCAGCACTTATTGGAACAGAGGGAGATCTGGGCAGCACTATTGAGAGAGAGAGGAAGAGCTGGGCACACTATGAGGAGAACGAGAGGGAGAATCATAGGGCCAGCACTATTGAGAGAGAGAGGGAGATCTAGGGCAAGCACTATTGAGAGAGAGAGGGAGAGCTAGGGCAGCACTATTGAGAGACAGAGGAGATCTAGGGCAGCACTATTGAGAGAGCAGAGGAGATCTAGGGCAGCACTATGAGAGAGAGAGAAGAGTTAGGGCAGCACCTACTGAGAGAGAGAGGGATCTAGGGCAGCACTACTGAGAGAGAGGGATCTAGGGCAGCACTATGAGAGGAGAGAAGAGAGAGAAGAGGAGAGAAGAGTAGAGAGAGAGGAGGAGAGAGAGAGAGAGAGAGAGGAAGAAGGAGAGAGAGAAGAGAGAAAGAGAGAGAGAGAGAGAGAGAGAGAGAGAGGAGAGAGAGAGAGAGAGAGAGAGAAGAGAGAGAGAGTGAGAGAGAGGAGAGAGAGAGAGCTAGAGGCAGCCACTATTGTGAGAGAGCTAGGCAGCCACTATTATGAGATGAGAGCTAGAGGCAGCACTATGGAGAGAGCTAGGGCAGTCACTATTGAGAGAGAGCTAGGGCAGCACTATTGAGAGAAAGGGAGAGAGCTAGGGCAGCACTATTGAGAGGAAACAGAGGTAAAGCATGAGGTAAGTCAGAGAGATGGAGAGTGGGAAAGAAAGGGATTTTTCAAGTTTTTCAAGAAATGAATAGCAGAGTGAAGGAATGAGGGATGGAGGGTGGCTGTGGCTGCACCAACATTGTTTCCACAGTTTGGACATCCAAGAAGCCTCAACTTCAACTCACATCCTTTGTCTATGACGCCAGGCCAGACACACTGAAAACCAATACTGACTCCAACTTATCCAGCCTTGTCATGATTTTTAGGTTTAGGGTTAGGGTTACAATTAAGGTTAGGGTAAGAGGTTAGGGTTAAGGTTAGGTTTAGGGGTTAGGGTTAAGGTTAGGTTTAGGGGTTAGGGAAAATAGGATTTGAATCAGTTGTTCGTTCCTCTCAAGGATTAGTTTTACCAACATTTTCCAGAAATCCTTGTTGGGATTTTGGGAAAAACAGGGAATTTATTGAAAGTTCCCAGAATTTGCAACCTTAACAAGGATAGTAAAACAAACGTGTGTGTGTGTGTGTGTGTGTGTGTGAGGGACTGTGTGAATGTGTATGTGTGTGTGTGTGTGTGTGTGCACGTGAGTGCGTCCATGTGTGCATATATGTGTGCGTGCAATAATGTGTGTAAGCCTTTGAGCACTATGGAGGAGCTTTGTCTGAAGCCAAAACCATACAAGCTGACTCAAATCATATTCTATGCTTTCACTCCAGATGGATTAGTAAGAAATGCTCAAAGAAAACCTCAGGATTGTAAACTTCTAAATGAAATTAGATAGTATGTCAAATTTCAATGAGTAGTTTTGGATCAGAGTAATGCTGCCATATGCCAAACTATTTAGTCCCCCCCCATTTCTTTTGCCATGG
>NC_036844.1:19158013-19166067 GCF_002910315.2 Salvelinus sp. IW2-2015
GTGTGTTTATGAATCCAACGTGAACTTCCTCTGGCTTTATAATTAGGCTGGTATTAGTCACAAGCTAAACAAAACAATGGAAAGTATTTCAACTCCTCACTCTGTGGTTTGTCTGATAGGTTTATACATACCTAGCATCAACACTGTGAGGTGTGAGTGAGGTTTAAGTAAAGGGCTGGGTGTGTTGGTGTCTTAAATGTTTAGGTGTGTTACATGTTCTCACACACTCGCTGAGCTGAATCTTTTCCAGAAGAGAGTTTATCTGTATCTGCTCAGATGTGTGGTCTGTCATAGAGTAGTGTGTGTGTGTGCGTGTCTGTGTGTGTGTGTGTGTATGCGCACGGGTGTGTTTGTCTGACCTTTAGTGTGTCCCATGCTGCCGGGCTGACGTTGCTGGTTTTATAGGAACATATGGAGAATCACTCGGTCTGTCTGCAGTCTCCCTCAGTCTCTACTGGGAGATGGAGGGAGGAGAGGGGGAGTTCTAGGTCTGCCCCGACACACACCTCCTGATGACTTCCATACACAATCCGTGTGTGTGTGTGTTCTAGCAGTCTGTCTGAGTGATAAAGTGCACAGTGAATCCTCAGAGTGCAGTGTATCAGTCTGTGTCTATGGGGCCATCCATGGCTTAGTGCCCACTCTGTGTCACTCTGGCTCCTCCTCTTCTCCTCACACTCCTCCATCTCCCTCCTAATCCCTCCATCTCTCTGGTCTATCTCTTTTACCCCCCTCCTCTCTAGTTTGTCCCTCTGTTTCACTCTCTTTATTTTTTTCTCTCTCTCTCCTCACTCTCTCACTCTGTCTCTCTCTTTCATTCCCACTCTCTCTGCCTCTCTTCAAACCTCCCTCCCTCTCCTCACTTTTCCCTTGTTTCGTTTTTTTTTTTGCGCTGGCCAGGGGAAAGGAAAATGTGTGAGTCAGTGAAAGGCCGCTCCCTCCCTGGGATGAGAGAGTCGAGGGAGGACTGGGACTTGTTTAGTGTGGTGACGTCACCCTCTGTGTCCCTGGTAACCACGTGTTTAGTCTCCGGTAGTGGACACCTGGGCACACAAACTTGGCCTGTTAAGTGTCACTCCACAGCGGTGTGTATGTGTGTGTGTGTGTGTCCGTCCTTAGGGGGCTCTGACCGTTTGACTGTGCAGGTCTGAACCCTTTTGATGAGGGGAGGTTGGTTATGGTGTATGTACAGGGAATGGGTTGGGCAGAGCTAGGAAGGGAAGGGCCGTGGTTGGACACGTTTCTAAAGTTGAAGAGAAACTGTGCTTTTCCGTAGTCATAGGGGAGTTTGTGCATTTTGAGGTAGAGCATACAAAAGAGTAACTACGTGGAGACTGACTCACGTGTTGTCATGTTCTACACCAAACAAAAATATAGACGCAAAATGTGAAGTGTTGGTCTCATATTTCATGAGTTGAAATAAAGATCCCAGAAATGTTCCATACGCACAACAAAAAAAAAATCTCTCAAATTCTGTGCACAAATTTGCTTACATCCCTGTTAGTGAGCATTTCTCCTTTGCCAAGATAATCCATCCACCTGACAGGTGTGGCATATCAAGAAGCTGATTAAACAGCATGATCGTTATTGGGCTGGTGACAATAAAAGGCCACTAAAATGTGCAGTTTTATCACATAACACAATGCCACAGATGTCTGTGGGCAAATGCTCACCTTCGATGGCCACTGGCATGCTGGAGAAGTGTGCTCTTCATGGATTAATCCTGGTTTTAACTGTACCAAAACACACACACACACCACACACACCACACACACACACCACAACACAACACACACACACACACACACACACACCACACACACACACAACACACACACACACACACACACACACACACACACACACACACACACACACACACCACACCACACACACGTATAGGACGTGCACACACACAAGTGCACGTACACACACGTTACACACACGACCAACACGTACACACACGTACACACACGTACACACACGGTACACACACGTACACACACGTACACACACGTACACACACGTACACACACTACACACACGTACACCACACGTACAACACACGTACACACACGTACCACACACGTTAACACCCACACAGGCAAATTGCTTTATACACGCACACACACAAACTCTTAAGGAACAACCCTTCTAACCTGATGTACCTGAAAAGCCACACTCTCCTGAACAGATGCAACCTTCTCACTGCCCACAACAACGCCCAAAGACCAGCAGGTGTGGTGTGTGTGTGGTGTGTGCATGTGTGCTGTGTGTGTGTGTGTTGTGTGTGTGTGTGTGTGTGTGTGGTGTGTGTGTGTGTGTGTGTGGGTGTGTGTGTGTGGTGTGTGTGTGTGTGTGTGTGTGTGTGGTGTGTTGGACCAGTGTGTGGTGGTGATGTGTGTGTTGTGTGTGTGTGTGTGTGCTGTTGGTGTGTGTGGTGTGTCGTTGGTGTGGTGTGGTGTTGTTTGTGTGTGTGTGTGTGTGTGTGGTGGGTGCAGTTGTGTGGGTGTGTGTATTGTTGCACAGGTTGGTGTGTGTGCTGTGGTGTTGGATGTGGTCTGTTGCTCGTGTGCTGGAAGTTGTTGAGTGATAGAGTGGTATAGTACGCAGTGTTAAGCTGTTTGTCTGTAGGTCAATGTGTTGTATAATTTGACATTGCCATAATAATCTCGTAATTGCGCTTAGAAAGTCTTGAGTTTAAGAAAATCATAATTTGTTGTCATTAAAATACAGGTCAACAGAAAAAATTACAGTTGTACAGACAACAAGTCCAAATGTTAACTAGCTTGTAACATGACCCTATTTGTAGTCTGGAAACGAGTCACAGATTTTTTCAAGTGCGGATGCAATACACTCTACATAGAGCGTAACAGTATGCCAATTATCAGCGAAACATCAGTACCTGTGTATACCCAAAATGCACAGTTAGTGTCCAGCTAATCTAAGTTTAATCACTTGGCAGCTTTATTAGAATGAGGTAAACGAGAAACACACAGTCTCAACGTCAGACTGTGAAGCAAAAGGCGAACTCGCGGGGCATGTGCTGGCTCTAGCAGAGCTCCTCGGTGTCCAGGTCCGGTGTTTCCCTTTTGCGCAACAATCTTGCAATCTATCTAAATTTTTATTGGCCAGCTCTGAAGATATGACTCTTTTTGCGTTTGCATACCTCGAGGCGAGAAAGGCAGGGCATACCGGAGTCACCTCTTCGAACAGTGGACCGGTTACGAAATGGTCGGGGGTTTGGTCGGGTACTTATTGTAAGTGAACTGCCAGTTGAGGACATGTGACCGCGCGTTACTAATGTTTCTCCAAAACTAGACACTCTAATTGTTATCAGTTGTCGCCGTCCACTCCTCTCGTTAATCACCCACGGTGTGCAGCCGGGGGCCAGACCCGGTCCGACTAGCCGGTACTGCTGCGTGAGCGTCCAATGGTTACACGCAGGGTAAGGTGGGCGTCGGTGTAAGTTAGGCCAGTTCTGCAACTGCTTCTAGTGAAGGGAGTAGAGCACGAGTAGTTGAACGAGATCTTCAGTTTCTTCGCGCAATTTCTCGCATGGAATAGCCTTCATGTGTCAGAACAAGAATAGACTGACGAGTTTCAGAAAAAAGATTATTTGGTGTCTGGCCATTTTAAGCCTGTAATCGAACCCACAAATGCGGATGCTCCAGTACTCAACTAGTCTAAAGAAGGCCAGTTTTATTGCTTCTTTAATCAGAACAAAGGTTTTCAGCTGTGCTAACATAATTTGCAAAAGGGTTTTCAATAATGATCAATTAGCCTTTTAAAATGATCAACTGGATTAGCTAACACAACGTGCAGCAGTTGGGACACAGGAGTGATGGTTATTGATAATGGGCCTCTGTACGCCTATGTAGATATTCCATAAAAATTCAGCGTTTCAGCTACAATAGTCATTTATACAACATTAATAATGTCTACACCGTATTTCTGATCAATTTGATGTTATTTTATGACATTTTTTTAAAATTTCTTTCAAAACAAGGACATTTTAAGTGACCCAAAACTTTGAACGGTGGATAGTGTCTATATTATATACTTTTCATACATATATATAAATAAATATATTGTATGAATGTGTTGAATGCTGTGTGTATGTGTGCTGAAATAACAAATGTGTTAGCAATGTGTTGTGGGTGTATGAGTGTGTGTGTGTCTTGGAGGGAGCATTTGTGTTGGGCCCTTGTTTGGATTACCCAAGCAGGGGTTGGAGTGGGACTGAAGTGTGTTTATGAATCCAACGTGAACTTCCTCTGGCTTTATAATTAGGGCTGGTATTAGTCACAAGCTAAAACAAACAATGGGAAAGTATATTCAACTCCTCACTCTGTGGCTTGTCTGATAGGTTTATACACAATACCTAGCATCAACACTGTGAGGTGTGAGTGAAGGTTTAAGTAGAAGGCTGGGTGTGTTGGTGTCTTAAAATGTTTAGGTGTGTTACATGTTCTCACACACTCGCTGAGCTGAATCTTTCCAGAAGAGAGTTTGATCTTGTATCTGCTGCTCAGATGGTGTGGTCTGTCATAGAGAGTAGTGTGTGTGTGTGCGTGGGTGCTGTGTGTGTGTGGGTATGCGCACGGGTGTGTTTGTCTGACCTTTAGTGTGTCCCATTGCTGCCGGGCTGACGTTGCTGGTTTATATAGGAACATATGGGAGAATTCACTCGGTCTGTCTGCAGTTCTCCCTCAAGTCTCTACTGGGAGATGGAGGGAGGAGAGGGAGAGTCTAGGTTCTGCCCCGACCACACAGCCATACTGATAAGCATCACGATAACAACACAGAAAGATCCGTGGTGATGTGTGAGTGTATCGTAGAAGACAAGTCTGTACTGAGATGTGGATAAAAGGTGCCACAGTGGATACGCATCCAAGAGTAGCAGAGGGAGATGTATAAGAGACAGTCTGGAGAGAAGATGGTACAGTGAGGCCATTCCATGGCTTAGTGGACCACTCTGTAGTAGGAGCTCAACTCTAGGACTCCTCGCGTATCTTCTCCTCTGATAGACACTCCATACCATCGTGACGAGACCTCCGTGAGAGTCCCTCAAGAGCATACGTCGATGACTGAGAGAAGAGATCGAGATGATCTACCTTTTGAGACCGACGCCCAGCTGACCTGCTAGCATAGTATGATGTCCCTCTGAGTGTGTTCACGATCTCTTTGATTTTTGTAGAGTAGGCTGCTACTGACGATGCTGAGACGACTCACTGCTCGATCGAGCTGCTGTCATCTCTCTTTCTGTACCGCAACTTCTCTCCTGCTTCTCGTTCAGGGGGACGCTCCCGTCGACACCGTCTCGGCTGGCAGGCAGGACTGATTGCGCGCTTGGTGTTGCGAGGTTTGTTATTAGTTTTTGCGCGTGAGGAGGCCAGGGAAAAAGAGGGAAAAATGTGTGAGAGAGAGGTGCAGATGAAAAGGCCGGACTCGCTCCGCTGGGATGAAGAGAGTCGGAGAGGGGGGAGGACTGGAGCTTGGTGAAAGGTATGTGGTGGGGTGCGTCACCCTCTGTGTGTTTGTGTGTCCCTGGTAACCACGTGTTATAGTCTCCGGAAGTGGACACCTGGGCACACAAACTTCGCCTGTTAAGTGCACTCCACAGCGTGTGTATTGTGTGTGTGGGTCCGGTCCTGTAGGGACGGGCTCTAGACCGATGAGTAGGAACTGCTAGCCAGGTCTGAGAAGGACCCTTAAGAGTAGGACAGTAAGAGACCGTCCGAGAAGGATGGACCCATTGAAATCTGGCTGTATGTACAGGGAAGGGATGTTTGGCAGAACTATGCGACAGAGGAGAGCGGGTACCGAGATCCAGGACCGGGTCTAGGGACATGCGGGCATGATCATCAAACAGTTAACGAAGACCCATAGTGGAATCCAACGAGCTCAACCACTGTTGAGCCTTCAGCTTACACGCCTACAATTGATTAGACTGAAAAAGTTTGAGCCGATTCCGTCCCCAATGTCTGTTGTTGTGTATTTTGTTTTTACATCCTTTGTGACCAAAAGTCCTTCATAAGGGGATAGTTAAACAATAGAATGAAACATTGTACAAGCCTGAGTGAACCAAGTTTCAGTAGACGGACGCACGTGGCGAGGACGGGCTGGCGGCGTCCGCACGTGTTCATGTGTCCTCGGGCGTACAACCAGACAAATAACGCAAAATGTGTTATGCGCGTGGCGGCGTGCGTGCGTGCGCTGTCTTAACACGTGTTAGTCTCAGTGCATCCTCAAACGCCATGCTCAATTGCGGGTAACATTGTCTGGCTGAGTGTGCGGCCATTGGAAGAACTTATATTCAATGTTTCACGGCTCACAGTAATTGAGGTATAGCAGATATCAACTGATTCTCAACGATAAGGACCGTTGCATTGATTTCACTCTACTGAAAACATGAACGGTTCGATGGCGAGCAGGATCGAATCGCAAACACATATAGAGGCATATAAGGATCTCTCTCGTCAACAATATCATCTTGCACAATAAATTCCCATATTACTAAATAGTGCATTTGTGGTCGGTCCCCGTAGTATGCCTTGCTCCATAACCACTAAACCCACACCGCCATCTCACATTGATTTCTGTATCACAATCCAGCCCAAAAAACCCCGTGGCTTCCCCAACAACAACGCCCATTTAACAGCTGCGTAGTGCTAGCCATTCTTTGCCTCCTGCCGAAGATATATACATAACCGTATATCACTGACAGGTGTGGCAAACCATATAGGATTAAGAAGATCTGCACATGTATAAGAAAGCCAGCACATGCTTTTCTGATTCCAGATTGGGCTTGGCTGCAACAATTATAAAGGCCAACTCCAAAATGTCGGTCCAGCAGTTCCTTTAGTCAAACAATAACACAATTGGGGCAGCAGGATAGTCTGTGTTGCCCAAGCAGCACAATATTTCTTCTCACCTTCGGATAGGTGCCACTGGCTGGCATTATGCTGGAGAGGAAGGTTGCTCTTCGATGGATTAATCCTGGTTTAACTTGTAACCGGGCAGATGCAGGAAGACAGCGGGGGGATGGGAAACTGCATATCGGGGGGGTATGTGCGCTGGGGGAGTCGCCAACGAAGAGGGCGGAAAGTCTTGCCGTGGTTGAGGTCAACAATTGTGAGTGGTGGGGGTTATGGTATGACAGGCATAAGCTACGGACAACGAACACAATTGCACTTTATCATTGGCAATTTGAGATGCACAGAGATATTGTGACGAGATCCTGAGGCCCATTGTCGTGCCATTCATCCGCCGCATCACCTCATGTTTCAGAATGATAATGCACGGCCCCATGTCACAAGAGGCTGTACACAATTCCTGGAAGACTGAACATGTTACAGTTCTTCCATGGCCTGCACACTCACCAGACATTCACCCATTGAGCATGTGGGATGCTCTGGATCAACGTGTAAGACAGCGCCGCACACGCACGCACGCACGCCCGCCCGCCCGCCCGCCCGCCCCTGCCCGCCCGCCGCGAAATGTCCCACTTGACAAATGTCATTGTTTTACTATCCTTATAGAGGACTTCTTGGTCACCACAAGGATAGTAAAACCAAAAACACACACACTGGTAGGATTGGCTCCTTTTAGTAACAGTGGGATGTGAAGCTCAGTGGGTGTGACCACAGGGTGTGTGTTACTTTGCCATCTGCCCAGGTCTGGTCTCTAGCCCTGGGATTCACACTCCCCGGATTCTGGTCTTTCGACTGGCTTTCTTGCTCTCTCTCTCTGCTCTCTCTCTCTCCTCTCTCTCTCTCTCTCTCTCCTCTCCTCTCTCTCTCTCCTCTCTCTCTCTCTCTTCTCTCTCTCTTCCTCTCGTCCTCTCTTCTCTCTCTCTTCTCTTCTCTCTCTTCTCTCTCTCTTCTCTCTCTCTCTTCTCCTCTCTCTCTCTCTCTCTCTCTCTCTCTCTCTCTCTCTCTCTCTCTCTCTTTCCTCTCTCGTCTCTCTCTTCTCTCTTCTTCTCTCTTCTCTCATCTCTCTCTCTCTCTCTCTCGTTTCTGTATAGTCAAAGGACAAGTCTCTTAAGCAAT
>NC_036844.1:19166092-19239401 GCF_002910315.2 Salvelinus sp. IW2-2015
GGGGCAGATGGCAGACAGCGTGTATGGGTCTTGTGTGGGGCGAGCGGTTTGCTGATGTCAACATTGTGAGTGGGGTGGGTTCATGGTAGTGAGCAGGCATAAGCTATTCTCTCGCTTTTGCCCTCGCCCTACCTCCTTTCTGCGTGCACCAGGCTGCTGTGGTGAAGGCTGTGTGCTGTAAGGCTCGCCTGCCCCTCTCTCTCTTCTGTGCTACTTACAGTTACACTGCTTTAATCACAACCAGGCACTTTGCTGGGCCTATTTTCCACCCCTCCCTCTCTCCCTCTGTATATGTATCCCTCTCCTTCTTTCTCTGTCATTAATTTAATCAGCCTCTCTCGCTCTTTGCCTGTCTTTCTTTATTTCTGTCTGACTTTCTGACTCTCTTTCTCTCTCTGTGTCTTTTTGGGTTCATGCTGTACTTTCTCTAACCTGTGTATTGTTGACTCTGCCCCCTGCAGGAGAAAGAGAAGAAGTACATGCTCCAAGTGGACAATCTGAGGCTGAGGGATGTGGAGAAGAGCTTCATGTCGAGCAAGCAGATATTCGCCCTGTTCAACACTGAGCAAAGGTTAGTTCTTTGGTGGACATTTCAATCATAAATGATAGTTTGTCAAATCTTTTCAGACCTCAAAAAGTAAAGTAATATAGCTGAATCCACACAAAACATCTCTCCACACACATTGACCACACACATTCTCTGTTCCATCAAGGCAAGCACCCACACAAGCACGCAGGCATGCAAACATCCCTCTCCTACTCCTTACCATGTAGCTCAGTACTGTGACACGTCCCACTCACTCCCACAAGAATGTACAGGTAACTGCCAAAATAATGGAAACCCTTGAGTAAATGAGGGATACAAAGTATATTGAAAGCAGGTGTTTTCAAACAGGTGTGGTTCCTGAGTTAATTAAGCAATTAACATACCATCATGCTTAGGGTCATGTATAAAAATACTGGGCAGGCCATTATTTTGGCTACCATGGCTATACCCCCATAGGATGACAATTCCCCCATCTACAGGGCACGAGTGGTCACTGAATGGTTTGACAAGCATGAAAACAATGTAAACCACAAGCCATGGTCGTCTCAGTCACCAGATCTCAACACAATTGAATACTTATGGGAGATTCTAAAGCGGTGCCTGAGACAGCGTTTTCCACCACCATCAACAAAACACCCAATTATAGAATTTCTTGTGGAAGAATGGTATTCCGTCTCTCCAATAGAGTTCCAGACACGTGTCGAATCTATGGCGAGGTGCATTGAAGCTGTTCTGTCTCGTGGTGGCCTAACACCCTATTAAGACACTTTTAGTCGTTCAGTTTTTGTCATTTTTTTTATATTTTTTATCTTGTTTGTTTTGTTTATTTATTCATTTATTCCCTGTGAAGTACATTGTGTTGCATTCCATGTCTGAAATGTGCTGTATAAATAAGGCTTGATTTGATTTGACTTTACTTTATGTTGGTATTTCCTTTATTTTGGCAGTTACCTATATGTAAATCCTACTCACTATCAAACCACACACCTACACACACACACACACACCACACACACACACACACACACACACACACACACACACACACACACACACACACACACACACACACACACACACACACACACACACACACACCACACACCACACACAGCACACTCTCAGACTTTCCCCTTCGTGTCCACAGGAATGTGTATAAGGACTACCGTCAGCTGGAGTTGGCCTGCGAGACTCAGGACGACATAGATGGGTGGAAGGCCTCCTTCCTTAGAGCCGGGGTGTATCCTGAACGCGTCACGGTACCACACACACACACAAACCTGTACATTTCGTCAGTAACTCCGCCGGTCCAAAACATACAGTATAGCTGATTGTGATGATGGTTTGCTTTCACAGTACTAGTGGCGCCAGTCATCTAACATTTAACACCATCTCTCTTTCCCTCTCTCTCTTTCTCCTCCTCCGTCATTCTTTTCCTCAATATGTCCTTCATTGCTGTTGGACCCTATAGGAAAAGGAGGGCAAGGTATGTGATTTGTGTCGTGATGTCTATTCCAACTCTTCACCCCTTTCTCTTCACCTATGCTCAAGCTAGCGTTGGCAATTGAATTTGATACTGAACTCTGATTGGCCCTAAAGATTTATACAGGCACAGTCTCCTTTTTCGTCTCGCCTCATTGGTGCTGTTTCTAATCAACGGCCCAGTCATTCATCATTCGCACCAAACCAGGAAGTTCAAATGTCGCTCTCATCAGGGTTCTGCCATAGCTGTATTATACAACCATCTGATTGGAATAGGCTAAGCAAATGAAGGAATTATCATTGGGGCGTGAGCCAAGAGAAAGTGGTTCAGAAGGAGACACGTTGTCTCCAATGGCTCTCGTCTGAAAGCAGTCACACGGTTAGCTAGCACCAGTAGAGTGTGTGTGCTGGCTCAGTTTGAGGTTATTTCTCTTTAGAGCCAGTTTAGGACTATATAGTAGATGTAATTAATGATGTGTGATATTGAGGATTATTTCAATACGTTGTGTGATTAGAGCGATCACTTGTCTCCATCGTTCTCTTTCTCAACTCTCATTCACATATTTCTCTCTTTCTCTTTCTCCCTCTCCCCATCCCTCTCCTTTTGCCTCTCTCTCCTTCCCTCTATCCCTGTCCCTCTACCTCTCTTCTCATCCTCCAACCCCCCTCCCTGGCCTTGTCCTCCAGCAGAGTGAAAGTGGAGACGGAGAGAACGGCTCAGATAACTTCATGCACTCCATGGACCCCCAGCTGGAGAGGCAGGTGGAGACCATCCGCAACCTGGTGGACTCCTACATGGCCATCGTCAACAAGACCATCAGGGACCTCATGCCCAAGACCATCATGTACCTCATGATCAACAACGTGAGTCCCCATTGGTCGCTTTTTCTTGTGGAGTCGTAGGGCCAGCGGATTTTCATCCTTGTCTTTGAATCTGTGTCTGATTGGTTTAGACTTGGGAAACCAGCTGGCCTGTGAAATCTCTTACCAATCAGTGACAAGAATGGGTCAATTAAGTGCAAGGGAGGAAGAAAACCCTCTTTCATCTCCACAGCCACTTTTTCCTAGGTTATTGTTGTAACAAAAACGTAAATCTCCAACTCCCCCCATTCCTCACCTTTACTCTCCCCCTCTCTTCCCCCTCCTCCACACAGACCAAGGAGTTCATCAACGCGGAGCTGCTGGCCAACCTGTACCACTCTGGGGACCAGAACAGCCTGATGGAGGAGTCCCAGGAGCAGGCCCATCACCGCGACGAGATGCTCCGCATGTACCACGCCCTGAGGGAGGCCCTAAACATCATCGGTGACATCAGCACTACCACTGTCACCACCGCCATGCCGCCGCCTGTAGACGACTCCTGGCTGAGGCCGGGGGGAAACAACTCCGGGGGAAGGTACGAATGGAGGGAGAGAGGGAGGAAAGGAGAGGAAGGGAATGAGGGCAAATTATATGGGTGAAGGTATGGATGGATGGAGGGAGGAAGAGGAAGGAGGGGATGGAAGGAGGACAACAGCTCTGAGTAAAAGGTATGGATGGAAGGAAGGAGAGGGGTAATAAGGGAATAGAAGAGAGTGGGGAGTAAAGGATGAGGGGAGTAGGACTGATGTTGTGGCCTCCCCTGCTGGTGTGAAAGAGAACTGCCTGCCGAAGCACTCAGCCTCTCTCTCTCTCCCCCTCCCCCCTCAGGTCCCCAGCCAGCAGTCCCACTCCGAACAGAAGGGCTCCCCCAGGTCCCCCTGGTCGCCCTGTCTCCCGTGGCTCAGCCCCTGGTCTCCCTCCTGGACCCCCTGTCCCCTCTCGCCCAGGGGCCTCCCCGGACCCTTTCGGTGGGCCCCCCCCATCAGTCCCCTCCCGGCCTAACCGCGCACCCCCCGGTGTGCCCAGGTGAGTGAAACCGAACCCAAACGTTACATCTCAATGCAAAAAGTCCCCAAGCCTATCAACGTGTGACACTACACTAGGTCCTACAGGGAGACAGACAAGCCAATGAGGTTGTGTAAGTGATATACTATGAGAGTGGTGATGATGGTGATGATGATGAAATCACATCTAAGCTGAAGTGTCAATGCTCTCTGTTGCTAAGGGGGATGTGAAGACGCCAGGAGGATTGATGGAGGTAAATGAGAGGGGAGAGAGCTTGGTGTGATAGAGGACAGAGCCAGATAGACAGAGAACGTTAGGTCCAGAGGGTGCTGAGAGCTAGAGAACAGATGGGAGGTAGAGGTAGGATGGATGAGAGACATGTCATAGATGGACCCTTCCAAAAGCCCAGCTCCTGTAGTAAAACATTGCCACACACACACCTAACATATCTTTGACTTAGGTTGTTGTACCGATTTACATTGCTAACTGCCAAGAAGGTTTCAGGCGTTACTGACTTACATTTCCTACACACTACTAGAACCTCCCAGGAACCAACGGCTTTAATTACATTTACTATTAGTGGTAAAGCTGTGCCTTGACTTAAGGCCACATGTTCTTATCATTCCCCTAATAGCCCTCACCAGTAGCCTCTCACTATTAGTCTAGTGGCCTCCTCTGTGGTTGGTTGAGTCCTTTGCTAGAATATAGTTTTGTACTAGAGAACTATCCTATATCCCCCTCTCCCAACCTTAGTCTTTATAGTTTAGGAATAGTGTCTCTTATCTATCCTATCTCCGTGTTGGAAATAAACAGAGAGAGAAAGAGAGGGGAGGATAGGGACAGAGAGAGAATGAGAGCGAGCGAGAGGGGGCGTTTTTCATTTTCGTTCTCTGTTAAACTGCCTCCGCACTGCTAACGTTTGCCTTGTGCTTGCCTGTGGTTGTGAGCTAATGGACACTGTACTGATCTGATGTGAACTCACGGTCAGGGCAGCAGCTTGCCTTACTTAGGGAGACACACACATTGCCTGACACTGCTCTTGCTCACACACACCCTCAAACATCTAAATAACCCTCAAACAATGGCTCTAAGGCAGCCGTGTTGAAACCAATTACCCCAAATAACTTTCAAATAATGCTCCAAATCTGATTGGTCCATGGGGAGAGCAGTGCTTTGTCATGCGACGTGGGTCTCTCCTGCACTGTAACCTGTATGTGTTTGTTTGCATTCCTCTTCCTGTCCATCTCCTTCACCACACCTCTATCCCACCGTTGACTATGGTTCCTCTTTCAGAATCACTATCAGTGACCAATGAGGACTAACGCTTCTGGTACGTTTGGTACTAATCACTGTCATCATCTTCATCCTCCTCTTCCTCATGCTGCTTTCTCTTAGATACCGTCACCTCACTGCATGCCCATCACACTCTCCTTTTTTTCAGAGCACTCCCTAATGCCTCTTTTAGCATTGCATGGACAAACACACACAAGCACACACACAGGTCGTTTGTGCATTTGTGTCACTGTGTGAGCCTTGCTGTTATTTTGTTATTGTCTGCTGAAGTCAAGTTTCTTTTCTAGTTTGGGAGAGGTTTGTGTCGATGAAAAAAGTCAGAGGATACCTCTAGATACGCACATGCATACACACACTCAGACACACACACACTCACACATACACACACATGCATATACACACACGCGCACGCACACACCTGACCGGAGCTGCTTGTTAGGGGTCAGAAGTCAAAGGTCATGGGTTTGTGTCAGTGTCGGCTCATGACATCTCACCCCGTCCCCAGTCCTGTCTCTGATTGTTTGGTGGCGTGACACATTGCTGTGCTATATTTATCCTGTCTAAATGTCAACATAGTATTCAATAGAGCCTAGGGAAGCTGTCAGAGAAAGGCTGTACTGTGGGTGGTGATAGTGATTTCTAAAGGGTATGTTATGTCTAGTTAACGTTTATCCAACTAGCTATTCTGGCGGTCATCATTTACCCTGCCTCCTATAGTTGAAATCTACTTTTTAGCATTTATGCTAACTAGCCCCTCTTTTGATAGTGAAGTAAAGATAGCATAGCCTTGATGATCATGGCAGAACTACTATGGAGATTATACATGTGTTATGTACCCTTTGTAGCAGTTATAATCACACAGCTGGAGGGGTGAAATGCAACCCTCTATTGCTCACGTTTTGCATGCTGATTGGGTTGAAAGAGGAGAATATTATGGATGATAATATAGTGGAGCTATACTGCCCTCTTCTGGGCACCAAAACAACTGCCTGTCACCAATGGAAACTATGTACACTGAACAAAAATATAAACGCAACATGCAACAATTTCAAAGATTTTACTGAGTTAGAGTTCATTTAAGGAAATCAGTCAATTGAAATAATTTCATTAGGCCCTAATCTATGTATTTCACATGACTGGGAATACAGATATGCATCTGTTGGTCACAGATAACTTAAGGTAAAAAAGATAGGTGCGTGGATCAGAAAACCAGTCAGTATCTGGTGTGACCAGGATTTGCCTCATGCTGCGCGACATCTCCTTCGCATAGAGTTGATCAGGATGTTGATTGTGGCCTGTGGAATGTTGTCCCACTCCTCTTCAATGGCTGTGCGAAGTCGCTGGATATTGGCGGGAATTGGAAAACGCTGTCGTACATGTTGATCCAGAGCATCCCAAACATGCTCAATGGGTGACATGTCTGGTGAGGATGCAGGTCATGGAAGAACTGGAACATGTTCAGCTTCCAGGAATTGTGTACAGATCCTTGTGACATGGGGCCGTGCATTATCATTCTGAAACATGAGGTGATGGTGGCGGATGAATGGCACAACAATGGGCCTCAGGATCTTGTCACGGCACCTATGTTCATTCAAATTGCCATCTATAAAATCAAATTGTGTTCGCTTATGCCTGCCCATACCATAACCCCACTACCAGCATGGGGCACTCTGTTCACAATGTTGACATCAGCAAACCGTTCGCCCACACAACACCGTACACTATCTGCCATCTGCCCAGTACAGTTAAAACTGGGATTCATCCGTGAAGAGCACACTTCTCCAGCATGCCAGTGGCCATCGAAGGTGAGCATTTGTTCACTGAAGTCGGTTACGACACCGAACTGCAATCAGGTCAAGACCCTGGTGAGGACGACGAGCACATAGATGAGCTTCCCTGAGACGGCTTCTGACAGTTTGTGAAGAAATTCTACGGTTGTGCAAACCCACAGTTTCATCAGCTGTCCGGGTGGCTGGACCATACCACAGGTGAAGAAGCCGGATGTGGAGGTCCTGAGCTGGCATGGTTACACGTGGTCTGCGGTTGGAGGCGGCTTATGGTAGAGAAATGTATATTTAATTTTCTGGCAACAGCTCCGGTGGACAATCCTGCAGTCAGCATGACAGTTGCACGCTCCCTCAAAACGTGAGACATCTGTGGCATTGTGTTATGTGACAAAACTGCACATTTTCGAGTGGCCTTTTGTTGTCCCCAGCACAAGGTGCACCTGTGTAATGATCATGCTGTTTAATCAGCTTCTTGATTTGCCACACCTGTCAGGTGGATGGATTATCTTGACAAGGAGAAATGCTCACTAACAGGGATGTAAACAAATTTGTGCACAAAATTTGAGAGAAAAGCTTTTTGTACATATGGAACATTTCTGGGATCTTTTATTTCAGCTCATGAAACATGGGACCAACACTTTACATGTTGCGTTTATATTTTAGTTGAATCTATATACTGTATGCAGTATATTCCAAGATTCATGAAATCTGCAGGAATTATGTGTTTTAGTGTGTTAGCTGTTATGTCTGATTGTATTCTCCCACATTGTCCCATAAAGCTGTGTGTGTGTGTGTGTGCGCGTAGTAGTATGTCAGAGTGGCGTTGAGTTATACCGCTTGTGCGTAAGGGGGAGACACCCAGCCAGAGTGACAATCCTAACTCATCCCTGTCTTCGCTTATATCTGTGTCCCTCTGTCCCTGTGTTTCTGTCTGTCCGTCTATGTGTGTATCCATGGTCCTCTTGGCAGCCGAAGACCCCCGCCCTCACCAACCCACTAGACTACTGAGCCCCCTTCCCCTCCGACTCACCACCTACCCCACGGCAGAGAGACCAAGGACTGCAGAGCAACCTTCCTTACCTAGACCTGACCCTTCTTTCTCCTCTCCCTTCTCTACTAAATGACACAGTCACGTCACACACACGCACAAACCCACAGACAGACAGACAGACACATTGTATACCCCCAATACAGAGAAATGCATTCACCCTCCACTGTATATTAAGGACCATTGTAGATAAGAATTCGAACACATTTACACACACTCAGACACACACATTTACATGTGTAAGTAGTCACACACTTAAACGGACAGGGCAGTGTATGCGTGGGTGGATTCAGCAAATATGGACGAGAGGGTTAAGGAATGCTATGCTGAAATATTTTTTCTTTCTCACCCTCCCCTTCAGATGGGTATTTCTGGTTGCTGACTTTCTTTCTTCCTCTCATATCTGAATTATATTTTTTTCTCTGATAATTTGGGATATTGATAATGATCTTTTTTGTTCTGGTTGACATGTTATTCTGTGTGTCGAATCTCTCTCGGGAGTAGATGCATTATCCATCTATCTAGGAAAGTGGAGTGGATCAGAAGGGATAACTGCATCTGAACAACAGCTTTCTTTTTGTTGTCTTCTGCTATGATCATCATGATCCATACTGGTCCCTAAAGTCACAGGCTCGGACAAACCTGACATAGATGGGCAAGGGCCCTTTTAGTCGGAAAAACACCCAAAGAGAAAATATATACATTAATGGTACTGACTCTCATGTGTCAGAATGTGGTATCTATCTCTGTGATTTCTATGTATTATTTATGATACACTGATTCATGTGTCCTATTATATCTAACATCACGACAGTGTTTCCTCGCCTCTGAGTTTGGGGACATTTTCTCTCGTTATGTTTCATTCACTTGTTCATCCTTCACTTAATCTGGCTTCATTATGTCCTCTTTCCTATCTGTTTCTACTTTCCATTTTTATTGAATAGCGGGCCATGCAAGGGTGGGCCCTCACCCGAGAGCCCACTACCTCCTTTTGACTCCTAGAAGCCCCCTTTTTTGCCCCTTGGGACCCCCTGACACCCATCTTTTCTCTAACACGCCCCCCTTTCCACCACTCAGCTCCTACATGTGAATCCACACTATCCTTCACACCCAACACACACACCAATCAGAGATCTCAGCAGCTCTTCACAACAGCCTCCCTCAAAGTAAGGGTGGAGGGGGGAGCAAGAGAGAGGAAAAATAAACGCGAACCCCACCCTCTCAGTGGCCATACCATTCTTGTTCATGGATAGAAAAATAAAAGATCTCTTCCTCCCCTTCAGTAGGAGTGAGGGTGAAGAGAACGTGTGGAACGTTCTGCATCTGTGTCCATGTCCTACCTTCTGTAGCCACCAGGCCTTGCGTCACTGTGAAGGCCCATTCTTATGTGATGTGATAACCATGATGATGATGTATTCCTGTGTCTGCAATGATACAACGATTGTTCAGGTGTTCAGACTAACTGTGATCTGGTCACAGGAGGTTGGTGGCACCTTAATTGGGGAGGACGGGCAAGGACATGGTTTCCATGGGTTTGATGCCATTCCATTCGCTCCGTTGATCATTATGAGCCGTCCTCCCCTCAGCAGCCTCCTGTGGATCTGGTGTAGATCGGTGTAAAATCCTCCTTGACCAGCTCCCTAAGGCACATTTGAAGACATGTTTCTCTCTGTGCTTCAGTCTCTGTACTCATGCCACGAGTGCTGGGGGGGTTGTGAACTAGAGGGTCTCCTGCTAAAACCTCCTCCTCTCCCACTTGTCAAGGAACCACTTCACCAATGAACCACTTCACCAATGAACCACTTCCCCACTAGTGAAACTCAGTACCTTAGCGAGGCGGGATCTAAATAGAAAGTGCAATATGTTCTTATTGGACGGCTTAATGAGAGCTGTCCACCAATCACACCAGACTCAGAGTAGCTGCTCAGCCTGAGAGGAGGCAAGGAGACAGACAAGGCCCTAACGGTTCGTCTCAATACTGTTACATGGCATCCTTTCTCCTTTCCTCCCAAGGAAAGCTCAAACATTGAAGTTGTTTTCAGGAAGACCATTTATAAGTGTTGCCAGTCCAAAATTAGATTTTTTGACCCTGAAAGTGTTTCCAAGAGCAGTGACCGTAACAGGAGAACGTGTGTTGAATATCATTGGAACTGTGTAATACGTGTTGGGGCGGGGGACACTGATTTTGGCATGGCTTATCAACTTTTTCCTTTTCTTTTCTGTTCTTCCCTTTTTTCTTTCTTCCCTCTCTCAGTGGTCAAGGGGGTGAGTGAAGACATCAGGTTTAAAACCACCAACAACCCAATCAGTGATGGTCTATACATAGAAACCTATATACACACACACACCTATACAGTGCACCTCTCCCGCTCCCATGTCACTCATGCGTTCCATTGCTGTTTGAGAGATGTGAGTTGACCCCCCTTTCTACCAGTGGACTCTGTCTGTAGTTTGTTGTATTTTTGACCCTGTTGGTAATAATAGTATATGGGCTCATTAGCCTACCCACAAACCCCTGTTTCAGTATCCATATCGTACTCACCTCATACAAACCTACCCCTCTTCACAACACCCTTGAGTCTTAGCAACAGCCAATAAATAAAAAATATTAGCTATTATGAAATGAATGATTAATTCAGAGTACATTTTATCATGGACATATCTTACTTGTGTAATGTATCCTGTGTGGTGCATCTTCTGAAATTGTGTTCCACTTGTCTAGACGTTAGTTGACATTGTATGAATACTGAATATTAAATTATTACAAATAAGTGACTGAGTGTGGTGTACAATGAAACATGATAAAATAAAGACAAACAAATAAGTGAATAATGTTATATGAAATCCTTGGCTATGGATGTGTTGAGTATTGGCAGGTTGTGATTAGTAGTATGTAGAATCATTTTTCGCTTGTTTCTCGGTCTCTGTCCGGAGAGGAAATGAGGGGGCAGAGTAAATGTTTGTATTCTATCCTGCTGTGACAACTTCGTCCTGTATCTTATCTTACTGCTGTCGGTGGAATGTGTCTGTCCAACAGGACTGCTTTGTCAAGAGATTAAAAGTCAGCTTACTGTACCAAAATGGTCTGAGTCTTTTGTCGAGGAATCTCACTCAAAATGACATCTCTAACAGGACATATTGAAGGTAGAAGCACTTACAAGGATCCATTGACCAGATGCTGTCTGCTTTGCTCAATCACTTTTAATCAGGAGAAATCACATCAGAAATATACTGCCGGAAGCCATTTTGTTCTCTCACAACAATCCTACATTGCATTAAAACTGATTAGTTTCGATACTTATTACAAATAAATATATTTTTTTACTTTTGTATTAAATCACAGACGGTACCCCCACCCCTTCACTTCAGCTGTCCGTGTGTGTCCTGAAGCCAACAATGGCTCAGACAGACACACAGACAAGCCCTCTGGGCTGCTAGCAACACTACAAACAGCCATTACACTTATTCCCACACACCAGGCAGAATGAATATACAATATGTTACACAGTTACAGTATATACAGTTCCTTTAAACAGAAGGCATTCACCTCTGTCTCTTAATCATCATGTGCTCAATCCCACACATTCATTCAAAAGAACAGTTTGAATTAGAAAGCGTGGGAAAACTATTTCACTTGTTACTTTTACTCTCTCGTCACCACCTCCAAAACAATAGCTGTAAATGACTAAAATATTCTCTTGGTTTTACCACTCCCAAAACAAAAGTTCTCTCTCTAAAGGAAAAGAAAATGCAATGAATTTAAATATTCAGATGGGATCACTTTCAACAGAAACCACGTCAAGTCCTACTATGAAAAGTGCTTTGCTTCAGGTTAGACATGGTTCAGATCAGGTACACACACACACCTGAAAACTCACTCCAGAACCACCAAAAACTTTTTTCAGACTGTTTTTGACATGCTTAAAGACTTCCATTCTTGAATAAAAATAAAATACGGACATCGGTAGTCAGAGATACACTGGAAGCATAAAAATTCCAAAATATCCTAAATATTATGGGAGTACACACATTTCCCCAAAAACTGCAGGGTGGCAGAGATGCGCCTATGGCAATTTCATCTTTATTTGGGTCATCATTGTAAGGTTATCTAAAAACAGAGGACCTTCCTGCATCTGTCAATCAAACAGCAAAGCTTACCCCATTGCCCATGACTTGTTACTGGAATCATTACAACCCTCTATTCATATGTACATACCTACACATCCTCCTAGCGCACACACACAATCTTTCGGTCACTTCAACACACACTCTGTCTTCATTCGTGGAACTCTGAGCCCCGATGTGCCAAAGTGCACATGATGACATAGGGCTCCCAAGTATAGAAACCAAATGTCTAGAATGGATCTGCCATAGAAAAGCTACTGTCCAAAACTAAGTGATGGGACAGGGTTTGATTACAAGGTCTGTCCAATTTTAGTGCAATAACCTACAGTAAAAGCCCATGTAACTTTAGAGAGAAGAGACAATGACATGAGGATACAATTGAGATTGTGAGTCTGTTTGATAAATTATTCAATCTTCATCCAGTCTCAAAGGGAGTGACTTAAATTATAAATGAGACATGTTGAGGGGCAACAAGCACAACATAATTGAAAGATTGATAAACAAGAGATGATCAACTGGTGCTATGAAATGGGGCCTCAAATAAATAAACGCATAGCAAACTTGAGGAATACAACTGAGTTGACTGGCTTATGTGCATAAATAAGATAAAGCTCTAGTGTACATACATATGTTCAGATTTCAGTGTTTCCACATAAAAGAGGATGGATAGACAAGGTAGTTGTAGGGGTGAGCAGCCATGTGTCTACATGCTAGTTCCTCTTTCCTGACGTCCTATGGTGTCTCCCTACTTAGAAGTGAAAAGTGCAAACTGCTCCCATCACTCCAAATGCTAGTGTCTTTACCAATGCTTTCCTGACTGACTTCCACCTCAGGTAGGCCAAGGCTCCAGCCTGGCCCTTACCTCCTTCATGTACTGTACCCAACTCCTCCTGCCCTCCTTTACCCCACCTGCTATCCTGCCCTACTCAGACAACACACTCACTCCACTGCCATAGAACATACCAACAGCTACCAAGGGCTGTGCCTCGATACGGTACTCCTCCATTCATGACCACTTGTCTGAGTGAGTCAGTCTTGTCGCCGATCAGTGGTCATGGAGGAAAGGCGACGAGGAAATTAATTGAGACAACCCACGCGCCAAAACCAAGCCATGTCTGTCTCTCCTACCAAACAGACAGACTAGCCCAGTTCTGCTCCAGAGTCAGACACAAAAAACCATAGCCATGTCTGTCTCTCCTACCAAACAGACAGACTAGCCAGTTCTCCGCAGAGTCAGACACAAAACCAAGCCATGTCTGTCTCTCCTACCAAACACAGACTAGCCCAGTTCTCCCAGAGTCAGACACAAAACCAAGCCATGTCTGTCTCTGCCTACCAAAACAGACAGACTAGCCCAGTTCTGCTCCAGAGTCAACACAAAACCAAGCCATGTCTGTCTCTCCTACCAAACACAGACTAGCCCAGTTCTCCTCCAGAGTCAGACACAAAACCAAGCCATGTCTGTCTCTCCTACCAACAGACAGACTAGCCCAGTTCTGCTCCAGAGTCAGACACAAAACCAAGCCATGTCTGTCTCTCCTACCAAACAGACAGACTAGCCCAGTTCTGCTCCAGAGTCAGACACAAAACCAAGCCATGTCTGTCTCCTACCAAACACAGACTAGCCCAGTTCTCCTCCAGAGTCAGACACAAAACCAAGCCATGTCTGTCTCTCCTACCAAACAGACAGACTAGCCCAGTCTCCTCAGAGTCAGACACAAAACCAAGCCATGTCTGTCTCTCCTACCAAACAGACAGACTAGCCCAGTTCTGCTCCAGAGTCAGACACAAAACCAAGCCATGTCTGTCTCTCCCTACCAAACACAGACTAGCCCAGTTCTGCTCCAGAGTCAGACACAAAACCAAGCCATGGCTGTCTCTCCTACCAAACAGACAGACTAGCCCAGTTCTGCTCCAGAGTCAGACACAAAACCAAGCCATGTCTGTCCTCCTACCAAACAGACAGACTAGCCCAGTTCTGCTCCAGAGTCAGACACAAAACCAAGCCATGTCTGTCTCTCCTACCAAACACAGACTAGCCCAGTTCTGCTCCAGAGTCAGACACAAAACCAAGCCAGTCTGTCTCTCCTACCAAAACACAGACTAGCCCAGTTCTGCTCCAGAGTCAGACACAAAACCAAGCCATGTCTGTCTCTCCTACCAAAACAGACAGACTAGCCCAGTTCTGCTCCAGAGTCAGACACAAAACCAAGCATGTCTGTCTCTCCTACCAAACACAGACTAGCCCAGTTCTGCTCCAGAGTCAGACAAAACCAAGCCATGTCTGTCTCTCCTACCAAACACAGACTAGCCCAGTTCTGCTCCAGAGTCAGACACAAAACCAAGCCATGTCTGTCTCTCCTACCAAACACAGGACTAGCCCAGTTCTGCTCCAGAGTCAGACACAAAACCAAGCCATGTCTGTCTCTCCTACCAAACACAGACTAGCCCAGTTCTCCTCCAGAGTCAGACACAAAACCAAGCCATGTCTGTCTCTCCTACCAAACACAGACTAGCCCAGTTCTCTCCAGAGTCAGACACAAAACCAAGCCATGTCTGTCTCTCCTACCAACACAGACTAGCCCAGTTCTGCTCCAGAGTCAGACACAAAACCAAGCCATGTCGTCTCTCCTACCAAACACAGACTAGCCCAGTTCTGCTCCAGAGTCAGACACAAAACCAAGCCATGTCTGTCTCTCCTACCAAACACAGACTAGCCCAGTTCTCCTCCAGAGTCAGACACATTGTGAATGGGGATCCAGTTAGTGCCTTAACATAAAGGTACCAGTGGAGGATGGTGGGAGGAGCTATAGGAGGACGGGCTCATTGTAAGAGCTGAAATTGAATCAATGGAATGGAGTCAAACATGTGGTTTCCATGCGTTTTGTGTGTTTGATACCGTTCCATGTATTCCATTGTTGCCGCTAACGTCTCACTCAAAGCCTTACATTTCTCCTGTAATAGACAATGACTGAGGGACAGAGATACTTTATTGCGCCTATGGTTCAAATGGCAGAGAAGGGGAGAGAGACAGAAGATAGTGAACAGAGGAGGGATCAATGTGCAGGAATAAACATCTCTCCATCAAGAGAATCACAGGAAGAATCTCAATAGCATCCGGTGGAATACTTCCCAATCATCTAACGGTATTAAATACCAATTAAAAGAGACAGAAAAAGCGGACAAACATTCACACTGCAAGTAAGGAGGTTGTGAAGGAGGAGGAAGAGGTGGACGAGGAGAGGAAGGCCACCACACACACTTACACAAGGAGTTCACATCCTTAAGTCACTCTGTTAGTGCAATGAAAAAAGAAAACGGCATGCAAGACCAGCCAAGGACTCAAAAGGAAGAGTGAGAAAGAAGGAGGAAACAACCTCTCCCAGAAAGTAGAGAAAGTGAGTGTGCATGTGTGTGAGAGACAGTATACCCAGAACTGTGTGTACGTGTACATCCTAGATGACCTAAGTGGAGTGTGACGTGGTGGAATGGTGTGCGTGTTCACAGATCCTCCAACATTGCCAGTTAGCTCCATAGTCTCATCATCATCATCAGACCACCAGGATCTTGACTTCGTCCTGCTCGTCGGGCCGGTAAAAGAACGGGACGCAGGGGTTGTCCCCCAGGAAGGGCACGGAGCGGGGCCCCTGGGGGTTTTGGATCTCCTGGAGCAGCTGCATGATCTGCCTGGTCGTGCCGTCCTCTTGGGGCCTCATCAGAGCCTGGGAGTCTGGGGGGAGCCCCTGGCCCTGGTCTGACGGGCCACCGTGAGGGGGGTCGGTGGAGTCGGGCTTCACGGCTGAACTTACATCCGCAGACTCTGGAGAGAGAAGGGGGGGAGAGATGAGAGATCAGGGAGGTTAGTATAATGACGTGGATGTGTGTGTATTGTTCTACTCCAGGGCTCTCCAACCCTGTTCCTGGAGAGTTACCCTCCTGTAGGTTTTCAATCCAACCCCAGTCGTAACTAACCTGATTCAGCTTATCAACCAGCTAATTATTAGAATCAGGTGCACTACATTAGGGTTGGAGTGAAAACCTGCAGGATGGTATCTCTCCAGGAACAGGGTTGGAGAGCCCTGTTCTACTCCATACACATTCATATATATATATATACACACATTTGTATTATTTGATGTATGTTTGTGTATCTGGTCCGTCCACAGTGCTGAGTTCCTTGTGTCTCCGTGTGTGTATTTGTGGTGTACCTTCCTGTGTGTGTGTGTTTGTAATATATATAAGTGTGAGCATACCTTGTCCATCCACAGCGTTGAGCTCCATGCGTCTGTGTGCGTGGTGAGCCTGGACCTGCTCCTCTCCGGCTGGCAGCAGGTCAGGGTTAGCCGCAGCGCTAGCCAGCGCCCCAGTATAGCGGCTGTACCACTCGTTCCTCTCGCCTACCAACCTCATCACCAGGTCCTGCAGCTCTGCCAGTTTGGCCTGCACGGGCACAGAAACACGCTCAGAACACTGGCAATACTCTGAAACGTATGTAGTTCATTCCTTGACTAATTCATGTTCTGTACCATGTACAGAACATGTATCATGTATCATGTGGACCCCAGGAAAAGTAGCTGATGCTTTTGGAGCGGTTAATGAGGATCCTAATAAATACCAAATACTACTAGTGTGTGCAAATTTATTAAAAAAAAATATATTCTTCTCTTATTTTACCAGGTAAGTTGACTGAGAACACACTCATTTACAGCAATGACTTGGAGAACAGTTACACTGGAGAGTAGGGGGGGATGAATGAGCCAATTGGAAGCTCAGGATGATTAGGTGGCCATGATGGTACGAGGGCCAGATTGGGAATTTAGCCAGGACACCAGGGTTAACACCCCTACTCTTACAATAAGTGTCATGGGATCGTTAGTGACCACAGAGAGTCAGGACACCCGTTTAACGTCCCATCCGAAAGACGGCACCCTACACAGGGCAATGTCCCCAATCACCGCCCAGGGGCATTGGGATATAATTTTTGGGGGACCAGAGGAAAGAGTACTTCCTACTGGCCCTCCAGCACCACTTACAGCTACATTTGGTCTCAACCAGGAAAGGAAAGGGCAGAACGACAGATTTTTACCTTGTCAGCTTTGGGATTTGACGCAGCAACCTTTCGGTTACTGGCCCAATGCTCTAAACACCAGGCTACCTGGACCAACCCTGCTTAGCTTCAGAGGCAAGATAGCAGTGGGATGCAGGGTGCTATGCTGCTGTTGGTATACTGCAGCTTCCCTCTCATGTTTGGTGTGTGTGTGTGTGTACCTTCATCTCCTCTTTGTCCTGGGCCAACATACTGATGTACTGCTCCTTCTCCATGTGTTTCTGCTTCATGATGGCTCTCTGGTTCTGGTAAAGGGTGATGTACTCTCCTGAACAGACATACACAATGAAGGAATAGGATGAGCAGACCTGTCACACTACGCGAGTGAACGTGTCAGTGCATCCCTGTTAGTGTGTGTGAGAGAAAAAGTGTGTGCGCGTCACTGATAGTGCCAGTCTTTACAGACAGAGAGATGATTGAGTGTCTCACCAACAGCGTTTCTGAAGACAGTTGTATACAGCAGTATATATACAGAACCAGTCAAAAGTTTGGACACACCTACTCATTCAAGGGTTTTTCATTTTTTTTAAATTATTTTCTACATGGTACAATAATAGTGAAGACATCAAAACTATGAAATAACACATATGGAATCATGTAGTAACCAAAAAAGTGTTGTTAAACAAATCAGAATATATTTTATACTTGAGATTCTTCAAAGTAGCCACCCTTTTCCTTGATGACAGCTTTGCACACTCTTGGCATTCTCTCAACCAGCTTCACCTGGAATGCATTTCAATTAACAGGTGAGCCTTGTTAAAAGTTAATTTGTTGGATTTATTTTCTTAATGTGTTTGAGCCAATCAGATGTGTTGTGACAAGGAGTCCATATTACGGCAAGAACAGCTCAAATAATCAAAGAGATTATTTACTTTAAGACATGAAGGTCAGTCAATACGGAACATTAAGAACTTTGAAAGTTTGTTTAAGTGCAGTAACAAAAACCATCAAGCGCTAAGATGAAACTGGCTCTCATAAGGACCGCCACAGGAAAGGAAGACCCAGAGTTACCTCTGCTGCAGAGGACATGGTCATTAGAGTTAACTGCACCTCAGATTGCAGCCCAAATAAATGCTTCACAGAGTTCAAGTAACAGATATATCTCAACATCAACTGTTCGGAGGTAGACTGTGTGAATCAGGCCTTCATGGTCGAATTGCTGCAAAGAAACTACTAAAGGACACCAGTAAGAAGAAGAGATTTGCTTGGGCCAAGGAACATGAGCAATGGACATTAGACCGGTGGAAATCTGTCCTTTGGTCTGATGAGTCCAAATTTGAGATTTTTGGTTCCAATAGCCGTGTCTTTGTGAGACGCAGAGTAGGTGAACGGATGATCTCCACCTGTGTGGTTCCCACCGTGAAGCATGGAGGAAGTGTGATGCTGTGGGTGTGCTTTGCTGGTGACATTGTCTGTGATTTATTTAGAATTCAAAGCACACTTAACCAGCATGGCTACCACAGCATTCTGCAGCGATACGCCATCCCATCTGGTTTGCGCTTAGTGGGACTATCATTTGTTTTTAAACAGGACAATGACCTAAAAACACCCCTCCAGGCTGTGTAAGGACTATTTGACAAAGAAGGAAAGTGATGTTGTGCTGCATCAGATGACCTGGCATCCACAATCACCCAACCTCAACCCAAAATTAAATGTGCCTATTTATATAATGAATATGAGTTTATGAAATATTAAAGATTTTAAACCTCTCACTAAAAGCCTCACTCATACATAAGTTATACTTAAACGCAAAATGGTTCTCCAGTAGATTATTAAGAAAGGCTCATCCTTTGTTCAAAACTGGCCTTTTTGCCTTGATACAGATTAGACAAAATGTCATTTTCAATTAGTAAAAAATTTGAAGTTGTAAAGTATCGCCCTTTCTTAAACAAGCGATACAAAGCTGGTAACAATTTGTAATATATATATTTTCTGGAGGATAAAACAACAAATGTTAAACTCAAATATACAGATCAATAAAAAAACATAATGGATTTTTTTCTCTTTTTTATTGTATAATATTTATTAATGATATTAACAATAGAAACGGAGGAGTTGTCACATATTTTCGATAACTGCATATGGGAATATCTGCTCAATCCAAACTCACAACCAACTGATTGCAGCACTACCACAAAAACCACAAAAATGGAGTGAAGTGGAAAAGGGAGAAGATAAGGAACTTGTTTGCCTGCCATATATTAAAGATACAAATTGGCTGAAATTAATTGGCATAAATTGAAAAACATACCAGTTTAATTTGAGGACAAAAACATTGACAGCTGTGCCATACAGGTTGCAAAATAAATGGGAAGAGATTCCACGGCACATCGTTTATGAACTGGTACAAAAGAACGACGCTTGAATCAACACTTAAGAGTTTTCCAATTTAAATTATATTGACAGCTGCCACCAACAAAATGATATATATATATATATATATATATATATATATATATACACACACACACACAATGGCTTGCAAAAGTATTCACCCCCCTTCGCATTTTTCCTATTTTGATGCCATACAACCTGGAATTAAAATACATTTTTGTGGCGGTTGTATCATTTGATTTACACAACATGCCTACCACTTTGAAGATACAAAATATTTATTGTGAAACAAACAAAAAATAAGACAAAAAAACAGAAAACCTGAGAGTGCATAACTATTCACCCCCCGAAAGTATGCTTAGGGTCATTGTCCTGCTGGAAGGTGAACCTGCATCCCTGTCTCAAATCTCTGGAAGAGATTCTCGGGGTGATAAGGTGTTGGGTTTGCACCAGACATAGCGTTTTCCTTGATGGCCAAAAGGCTACATTTTAGTCTCATCTGACCAGAGTACCTTCTTCCATATGTTTGGGGGATCTCCCACATGCCTTTTGGCGAACACCAAACATGTTTGCTTATTTTTTTCTTCAAGCTTTTTTTCTGGCCTCTCTTCCGTAAAGCCCAGCTCTATGGAGTGTCCAGGTTAGTGGTCCCATGGACAGATACTCCAATCTCCGCTGTGGAGCTTGGCAGCTCCTTCAGGGTTATCTTTGGTCTCTTTGTTGCCTCTCTGATTAATGCCCTCCTTGCCTGGTCTGTGAGTTTTGGTGGGCGGCCCTCTCTTGGCAGGTTTGTTGTGGTGCCATATTCTTCACATTTTTTAATATGGATTTAATAGTGCTCTGTGGGATGTTCAAAGTTCCGAGATTTTTTTATAACCAACCCTGATCTGTACTTCACAACTTTGTCCCTGACCTGTTTGGAGAGCTCCTTGGTCTTCATAGTGCCGCCCCATGCTTAGTGGTGTTGCAGACTCTCGGGCCTTTCAGAACAGGTGTGTGTGTGTGTAATATACACACCAACACCACACACACACACACACACCAACCACACACACACACACACACCACACACACACACACACACACACACCACACACACACACCACACACCACACACACACCACACACCACACCACACACACACACACACACACACACACACACACAATGTGACATTTAGATAGCACACAGGTGGACTTTATTTACCCAATTATGTCACTTCTGAAGGTAATTGGTTGCACCAGATCTTATTTAGGGGCTTCATAGCAAAGGGGATGAATACATTTGCACGCACTCTTCCGTTTTAAAAAACATATTTTTTTCCCTTTCACTTCACCAATTTTGACTATTTTATATATGTCCATTACATGAAATCCAAACAAAAATCTATTTAAAATTACAGGTTGTAATGCAACAAAATAGGAAAAATGCGAAGGGGGATGAATACTTTTGCAAGACACTATATATATGGTGCATACAACAATGTCAGCTCTGTAGATTTTGCTGCGAAGAGACAGAATCAATAGATAACTTTTTATGGTATTGTCCCTATGTAGCTTGTATCTGGTCACAAGCTCAGGAATGGTTAATAAAAAATAAAAAAAATCACAACATGCATTAAAAATGTACCTTACAAATAGCAGTGTTGGGAGATTTGGAAAGCCATAATCGGTCAATAAATAACACCTGTAGCAAAGATGTATCTTTAGCTCACAATCTGTGGATACTACATGACTAGAAAGGCAAAAAAAGAAAAGAAAAAAAGAAAAAGAAAATCACAGCACAATTGAAAAATGTATGGCACATGGAAACCAAAGGAAGGTGGTCTCAGGTGATAGGTGGGATGGGCTGAGAGCGGCTGAGGGTTGGGATTAAAGAGCATATGTTTGGTAATGTATTATTGTTATGTGACTGTGTTATATAAAAGTAACATGTATGTAAAATTTGTATGAAAAAGCTATGTAACATGTACAGTTGAAGTCAGAAGTTTACATACACCTTAGCCAAATACATTTTTACTCAGTTTTTCAGAATTCCTGACATTTAATCCTAGTAAAAATCCCCTGTTTTAGGTCAGTTAGGATCACCACTTTATTTTAAGAATGTGAAATGTCAGAATAATGTCTTGAGTCAAACATTTCAGGTAGCCTTCCACAAGCTTCCCACAATAACTTGGGTGAATTTTGGCCCATTCCTCCTGACAGAGCTGGTGTAACAGTCAGGTTTGTAGGCCTCCTTGCTCGCACACGCTTTTTCAGTTCTGCCCACACATTTTCTATGGGATTGAGGTCAGGGCTTTGTGATGGCTTTGTTGCCCTTAGGCCATTTTTCCACAACTTTGGAAGTGTGCTTGGGGTCATTGTCCATTTGGAAGACCCATTTGCGACCAAGCTTTAACTTCCTGACTGATGTCTTGAGATGTTGCTTCAATATATTCACATAATTGTCCTGCCTCATGATGTCATCTATTTTGTGAAGTGCAGACCAAAGCACCCCCACAACATGATGCTGCCACCCCCGTGCTTCACGGTTGGGATGGTGTTCTTCGGCTTGCAAGGCTCCTCCTTTTTCCTCCAAACATAACGATGGTCATTATGGGCAAACAGTTCTATTTTTGTTTAATTAGACCAGAGGACATTTTACCAAAAAGTACGATCCTTGTCCCCATGTGCAGTTGGAAACCATAGTCTGGCTTTTTTACGGCGAGTTTGGAGCAGTGGCTTCTTCCTTGCTGAGCGCCCTTTCAGGTTATGTCGATATAGGACTCGTTTTACTGTGGATATAGATACTTTATACCTGTTTCCTCCAGCATCTTCACAAGGTCCTTTGCTGTTGTTCTGGGATTGATTTGCACTTTTCGCACCAAAATACATTAATCTCTAGGAGACAGTACGCGTCTCCTTCCTGAGCGGTATGACGGCTGCATGGTCCCATGGTGTTTATACTTGCATACTATTGTTTGTACAGATGAACGTGGTACCTTCAGGCGTTTGGAAATTGCTCCCAAGGATGAACGAGACTTGTGGAGGTCTACAATCATTTTTCTGAGGTCTTGGCTGATTTCTTTTGATTTTCCCATGATGTCAAGCAAAGAGGCACTTAGCTTGAAGGTAGGCCTTGAAATACATCCACAGGTACACCTCCAAGTGACTCAAATGATGTCAATTAGCCTATCAGAAGCTTCTAAAGCCATGACATAATTTTCTGGAATTTTCCAAGCTGTTTAAAGGCACAGTATGTAAACTTTTGACCCACCGGAATTGTGATAGAGTGAGTTAGAAGTGAAATAATCTGTCTGTAAACAATTGTTGGAAAAATGACTTGTGTCATGCACAAAGCAGATGTCCTAACCGACTTGCCAAAACTATAGTTTGTTAACAAGACATTTTTGGAGTGGTTGAAAAACAAGTTAATGACTCCAACCTAAGTGTATGTAAACTTCCGACTTCAACTGCACATGTAAAAAGTACATGTAAAATTTAGCAGAAAAGCTGTTAAAAAAAGAAAGATATTTGTCTTCAGAAGAGGGGTGGTGGTGGAGGGGTTAACAAAAAAATATATAAAAAATAAACAATTGAGACGGTTTGGGATAAGTTGGACCGCAGAGTGAAGGAAAAGCAGCCAACAAGTGCTCAGCATATGTGGGAACTCCTTCAAGACTGTTAGAAAAGCATTCCCCATGAAGCTAGTTGAGAGAATGCCAAGAGTGCTTAGCTGTCATCATGGCAAAGGATGGCTACTTTGAAGAACCTCAAATATATTTAGATTTGTTTTACACTTTTTTGGTTACTACATGATTCCACGTGTTATTTCATAGTTTTGATGTCTTCACTATTATTCTACAACATAGAAAACAGCAAAAATAAAGAAAAAACATTGAATGAGTAGGCGTGTCCAAACTTTTGACTGGTACTGTATATGTATGCATGCGTGTCTCGCTCACCAATAGTATCAGTCTCTCCAGACAGCTGTATACAGCGGTGTTCCAGCTCTTCTACCCTCTCCTTCAGGTCAGCCTTCTCCTGCATCAGAGAGGTGAAGCGCTGCTGCAGCCTCTCCATGGCAATATACAAGGCCTCATGTACCTCCACTGCTACACCCTCTGAACCTGAGACTAACATGGGGGGGGGGGGGTAACTGGTCAGACACACTGCACTGGTAACACTCAAAACTGGCATAGTGTTCCTAGAAGACAAAAGTCATGCAAGTAGCACATACAAATACGTGCATACACACACACACACACCTTTCCTCCTCCTCTCACCTGTATGTTCAAGGTGACTGTGGTCATCATGGCTGTGACCGTGGCACTGACCGTGGTCGTGGTCATGACTGTGGCGCTCTATGCTGAGTGCTGCAGACTGGTGTCTGGCAGCGAAGTGCAGTCTCCTCTCCTCCTCCAGTCTGCTCCTCACCTCGTCTCGCTCTGCCTCCACACGCGCCACCGCACCGCGCACAAACTCCTCCTGAGAGAGAGAGAGAGACGGAAGGGAGGAATTATTCTTCAGAGACAATTATCTGAGAAATACTTTGGAAATCCTCGATGTAGGATTCTCTACAGCATTTGGGAACACTAGATCCCACTGATAGGTATTTTCTCCTCACCATCTCCTCGCGGCTCTCAAAGTCTTCTGGGATAGCGATCGAGGACTTCTGTGGGCTCTCTGGCAGGGATTGGCTCTCCACTCCGTCTCCCTGGTTTCTGGGGAGTGTGGCCAGGGCTGAGCTGTTGAGCAGCTCTGTGACTTCAGCCTTCAACTGCTCGTTATCTCTGGACAACTGCTCCAGCCTCTCCTGCAGAAGGTGCCAGAGGGGTCAATACAGACACTATGTGTACGTGTGCATAGTGTGCGTCTCTTCATGTGCGACTCTGTGTGTGTGTATTCGGGGATATGTGACTACATGCGTGTGTGTCCGTCCCTGACCTGGTATTGCTCCAGCTGTTTGTGGCTCATCTCCAACTGAACCCTTCCCTGGGTCTCGTCATGCTGCAGCCGGTCCATCAGCTGGCTCTGCTGCAGGTACTGTCTGTGGAGCTGCTCTCGCTCTGAAGCCAGGGCTGTATAGCCTGCAGAGTACTGCTGTAGGTTGGCCACTACCTGGTCCCGCTGCTCCAGCAGTGCCTGGTACTCCTGCGACTTCAAATCCAACTAGGGATGGAAGAGACGTGCGAGTGTCTATATGCTGTTCCTGTACCTGTTCACCATGACATGTGTGTGCCCGCGTGTCCCTACCTGCTCCTTGACATTGTGCAGGTCCTCCTGTAGTTGTCCCATCCTGCGTCCCAGCTCCTTCTTGACGTGATGCTCTGACTGCAGAGCAGTGGTCAGCTCCATGTTCTCATTGGTCTAGGACCACAGAGACATTCAACACATTCATGAGGTCACCACCAATCTGAATGTGGCTGGATAACTGAAGATGCGTTTCCACATATTCCATGTTTAAACACTAATAAAACCTGGCAGATCAGTGATTACTTCACATAAGTAAACAGGAGAGTAAAAAAGGTACCACTCCTCATTACCAGTTTGACGAAGCCGTTCTGCAGCTCAGCCAGTTGGTCTTTAAGGGTGCGGTTCTGGGCCAGGGCGCGGCTGATGGTGGCCTTGTCACTCTGCACGTCATCCAGCATGCGCCTGCGGTCCTCTGCATCCTCAGCCCCGAGCTCCGCATGGCGCTCCAGCTCCGAGAGACGGGACTCCTGCTCCGAGCACATGCGACTCAGCTGCTCGTTGTCACGCAGCTATTAACAGAGAAGGGAGGCCAGAGAACAGTGAGTTTTCAGTTGTGAGACACAACAGGGATGGACAGGGTGTGCAGGATTTCATTCTAGACCAGCACCAACCCACCCCATAATTCATCTTATCAGTCTATGCTTTGATGAGAAAGTGTTCAGAGTGCAACTTCACTGAGGAGTGTGACACACACAGTGTGTGTTATTATTGCCTGGCAGTGTGTGTGTGGTCATCACCTGGGCTTGGAACTGTGAGTTGAGCGAGTCTCTCTCCTGCTGCAGGCTGCCGAGGGCCTCCTGGAGGGCCAATTCACTCTCCGAGGGCCCTGAGGGCTGGGGCTTCGCCTGGGCCCCTCTCTCCTGGGACAAAAGGGCTGGGGAGGAGAGGAAAGTCCTTACGGCAATGCAAATATTTTAATGATAATGATTGACAGGATGGGGAGGGTCAACGCAGTAAGTTGGTCTTTTTGAGAATTGACGTGCAAACCGAGGAGGGTAGCTGTGTGTCTCACCTGCAGRGTGCTTCAGGTCTGTGATGTGGGCTTCAAGCTCCTGGATCTGACTGATGCTCCTGTCTCTCTCCTCTGCTACTAGTGTCACCTGCACAGGACACACGTCAATCAACTCAACCTTAAAGTGACTAGGTATTTATAGCGTTACGTCCAGGGCTGTGCCGCCTCTATAGGCTGTGCTAATGGGGTGGTAGCATAGTGTACCTGAGAGAGCAGCTGCTCCGTCTTGTCCTTCCAAACTTGTCCCTCCTCCTGGATCTGCTCAGCGTAGCGGTCTCTCTCTGTCTGCAGCTGGGCCACCGACTCCATTAACTACAGATGACACCAAAAGAGATCTTTAACACAATGGCATGGCAGTCAAAACTTTAAAGAGAGGCACACACACACACACACACACACACACACACACACACACACACACACACACACAGGGTTGAATGGCGGGAACCCAGTTACCGAGATTTACCAGCCACAAGCACTCCCTTTTCCCCAGGATAAATAACTTTGTGTATTGACTGGTACATCATAACAAATTACAGCATGCGTGAAATTCGAACTGTTAAATTATATGCCATGTCTAAATCTGGGTCCTCTGAATCATCAACGCTCAGGGTGGGGACAGACAGCCCATCTCAGTATGGAGCGCAGATCACAATGCATGTAGAGCTACAGTGCATTAGGAAAGTATTCAGACCTCTTGAAAGTTTCCATATTTTGTTACGTTGCAACCTTATTGTAAAATAAATGAAAAAGATATAGAAAGATATATATCCTCATCAAGTGAAAACAGGTTAAGACATTTTTGCACATTTATGACAAATAAAAAACAACCTTATTTACATAAGTATTCAGACCCTTTGCTATGAGACTCGAAATTGAGCTCAGGTGCATCCTGTTTCTATTGATCATCCTTGAGATGTTTCTACAACTTGATTGGAATCCACCTGTGGTAAATTCAATTGGTTGGACATGATTTGGAAAGGCACACACCTGTCTACATAAGGTCCCACAGTTGACAGTGCATGTCAGAGCAAAAACCAAGCCATGAGGTCGAAGGAATTGTCCGTAGAGCTCCGAAACAGGATTTTAATCAAGGCACAGATCTGGGGAAGGGTACCATAAAATGTCTGCAGCATTGAAGGTCCCCACAGTGGACTCCATCATTCTTAAATGGAAGAAGTTTGGAACCACCAAGACTTTTCCTAGAGCTGACAGCTCGGCCAAACTTGAGCAATCGGGGAAGAAGGGACTTGGTCAGGGAGGTGACTAAGAACCTGATGATCACCCTGACAGAGGTCCAGAGTTCTTCAGTGGAGATGGGAGAAACTTCCAGAAGGACAACCATGTCTGCGGCACTCCACCAATCAGGCCTTTACGGAAGAGAGGCCAGACGGAAGCCACTCCTTAGTAAAAGACAGCCCGCTTGGAGTTTGCCAAAAGGCACCTAAAGGACAAGATTCTCTGGTCTGATGAAACCAAAATTGAACTCACTGGCCTGAATGCCAAGCGTCACGTCTGGAGGAAACCTGGCACCATCCCTACAGTGAAGCATGGTGGTGGCAGCATCATGCTGTGTGGATGTTTCTCAGCGGAGAATAGTTAGGATCGAGGGAAAGATGAACGGAGCAATGTACAGAGATCCTTGATGAAAACCTGCTCCAGAGCGCTCGGTACCTCAGACTGGGACGAAGGTTCACCTTCCAACAGGACAACGACCCTAAGCACACAGCCAAGACAACGCAGGAGTGGCTTCAGGACAAGTCTCTGAATATCCTTGAGTGGCCCAACCAGAGCCTGGACTTAAACACGATCAAACATCTCTGGAGAGACCTGAAAGTAGCTGTGCAGCAACACTCCCCATCCAACCTGACAGAGCTTGAGAGGATCTGCAGAGAAGAATGGGAGAAACTCCCCAAATACAGGTGTTCCAAGCTTGTAGCGTCATACCCAAGAAGACTCGAGGCTGTAATCGCTGCCAAAGGTGCTTCAACAAAGTACTGAGTAAAGGGTCTGAATACTTACGTAAAATGTGAAAAAAAAATAAAAAAGACAAAATTATATACATTTGCTAAAAAAATTTAAAACCTGTTTGTGCTTTGTCATTATGGGGTATTGTGGAGGGGAAAAAATGATTTAATGCATTTTAGAATAAGGCTGTAACGTAACAATATGTGGAAAAAGTCAAGGGGTCTAAATACTTTCCGAAGGCACTGTATGTATTGGATCACAATCATTTGGGCTTTTTAACCTTGGGCTCATTAAATGTCTTTAATGTATTGCTCACCAGGCTTGAATTTTTCGACCAAAGCTCTAATCAAATAAACACAAAGGCGTATTTATATTGAATTTTTTAATTGAACCTTTTTTAATTAAACCTAATCTTTATTTAACTAGGCAAGTCAGTTAAGAACAAATTCTTATTTACAATGACGGCCTACACCGGCCAAACCCAGATGACGCTGGGCCAATTGTGGCCGCCCTACGGGACTCCCAACCACAGCCGGTTGTGATACAACCTGGATTCAAACCAGGGTGTCTGTAGTGACGCCTCCAGCACTGAGATGCATTGCCTTACACCGCTGCGCCACTCGGGAGCCCCATGCTTTATAATGCTTTTGAATGACACTTCCGGTTTTGGCGGGAAATACCGGGTCAAGTGATTTATTTTCGAGATGGAACATTTATAAAATACCGGGAAAGTATTCAACCCTAACACACACCTGAGCAGTGTGTGCCTCAATCTGTAGTTTCTCCTCCAGTAGTAAGTGCATCTGCTGGTTGGCACTGGGAGGCCCTGACTGACTAGAAAACTAGGAATAAAAATAAAGAATTGAACAACTGTAGAACAAATGATGTGTGTATGTGAGTGATTAAGTGAGAGACACCGTGTGTGTGTGTGTGCCTACCTGTTGCAGCATGTCGTCAGTCATCTCCAGTCTCTTGCGCAGCTCGTCCAGGTCCAGTCTCATAGCGCTGTTCTCYCTCACCCTCAGCTTGAGCTGCTCTGACAGCTCTGAACTCTGCTGCCTCCRCTCCTCACTCACACTACTGCACAGAGACAGAGGGTCAGCTAGGAACGTGCACACACACACACACAAAGAGCCTCTGATTTACCTCGCCGCAGACGACAGCCATCTCTCTCCATGTATCACAATCACACAAACTGACTAGGTGTGGTATCCACCATATTCCTTTCCCTACCTAGTCCACAAATCAAACAAGGAAAGGCCAGCCATGGAGTAGAATGTCAGCATACTCAGGGTAAGACTTACTTTAGTCTGTACACCTCTAGCCTCAGGTTGTCTCTCTCTTTCTCTAGCTCTTTGTTATGCTGCACATACAAGAGAACATCAATCATTTGTTAGACATTACCGCAAAGCTCAAATCGATAGTCATCGGTCATAGCATTCAACTGTAGCAATATCAGTCTAGCGTGCAGACTACCTCCTCAAACGGTCTTCAGTGTGTGTGTGTGTTACCTTGTCAAACTGTTTCTGTTGTGTGGAGACAGAGGACAGGGTTCTTTCCAGCTCAGAGACTCTCTGTTTGGTGGCCTGGAGACGGTTACTCAGCTCCTCAGCCTCCCCTGAAACACACACACACACACACACACACACACACACACACACACACGCTCAGTAACACAAATAGACTCTCTCACCCATTCATATTAAACACATCAACGCCATCTCTTTCTCCTCCTCTGAACACACACCACAATATATCACATTACTGAACACGTTCACATTCATAGACACATTAACACAGACTTGGACGATTAAATGCCTTCTCTTTCTCACACAGGCTCTTTCTCACATGCCAGAAAACACACCTGTTTTCTGGCGGGCAGCCTGCTGTGTGTACGACAGAGCGGTCTGCAGCTCTGATTTCTCTGACACCAGGATGCCGATGGTCTGAATGTGGACCTGGGGGAGAGGACGGACAGACCGAGACAGGGCGAGAGACAGACAGGGCGAGAGACAGACAGACCAGTTATTGAAGCCTCGCATGATACAATTTGTAAATATTGGATAAAAATCAAGCTTTCATTTGCAATGATGAGACATTATTCAGTGTATCAGTGCTCACATCCCTGGGTAAAAAGGGAACAGCATGGTGCGCTGACCCCAAAGGCAGATACATAGCACACATCTGGAACTGCAGAGTGAACATTTGACAATTGCTTTCAAAGGTCTTCAAATGGATTCAGAAAAGTGCTCTGAGGGAATGAAAAACCTTGAAGAAGTTCCTTCTGTGTGTGTGTGTGTACCTGTAGCTGTTCCCGCATTGCTCCTTGCTCCTTCACACACTTCTGTTCAAACTCTCTTCGCTCCTGATCAAAGAAAGCACACAGAAAACATCCTGTCATTGTCCACTGAGGAGGAGACGAGAGAATGAGAGAGTCTTCCTTAGTCTGCTCACCTTTTGCAGCTGATCTGTGAGCTCCTGAGATTGCTCGGTCTGTCAGACAAAACAGGACAGAGGAAAAATCCATGACATCATCATCATCATCATCATCCCCACCTCATAGACTTCAAACCACCACCCCAACATCTCCAGTAAGTCACCCATCTAACCCTACACCATGTCATCTCCTTTCACTCTTCAAGAGTTAAATCACTGTTGAGCACCAAGGAAGCTCCCTCGCATACTCAAGAGAAGGACAGCAGCATATTAGCCTAGCCAGTGGGGTTAGCAACGGTTAGCTGTTAGCAAGATGGCTCCAGAAGAAATATCAATGCAGTTGTTCTAAACATTCCCTCATTTCAGTCAGCGTGTCCATCTTGGTGAGCATGTAAAAGCTTGGCTGTTACCAATGGGAACAGGGCAGTGCAATGAAATTATTTATGAGGTGAATAAACAAAACCGACTGTGCTACCACTCAGCGCAGCTGCTGTTTATCCAGGGTGTTACGTCATTTGCTAGTCAATCTGTGGCCAGTCAGTCTTGCTATGGGGGCTGTCAGGGGTTATTTGCCACACAAGGCAGAACGCCAAACTCCCACGAGCACACACTCTTACCAGCCGGTCTAGCTTGGTATTGAGCTGATTGTTTGTTAGGTTGCTGGAGTCCAGTGCGGCTGCCAGCTCCTGGTTTCGACTCTGACGTGCACGCAGCATGCATCGAAAGAAGAAAAAAAAAGAGGGGGAGGGAGGGAGAATTGAAGGAAAAGAAAAACAGCGATGGGAGGAGAAATACAAAACAGTAACTCATTAATGCGAAAGTAAATAACGCCTTCTCTCTCTCTCCCTCAGGGAAAGTACATAACACCTTCTCTCTCTCCCTCAGGGAAAGTACATAACACCTTCTCTCTCTCCTTCAGGGAAAGTACATAACACCTTCTCTACTCTCCTTCAGGAAAGTACATAACACCTTCTCTCTCTCCTTCAGGGAAAGTACATAACACCTTCTCTCTCCCTCAGGGAAAGATAACCACCTTCTCCTCTCCTTCAGGGAAAGTACATAACACCTTCTCCTCTCCTTCAGGGAAAGTACATAACACCTTCTCTCTCTCCCTCAGGGAAAGTACATAACACTTCTCTCTCTTCCTTCAGGGAAAGACATAAACCTTCTCTCTCTCCTTCAGGGAAAGTAAATAACACCTTCTCTCTCTCCTTCAGGGAAAGTAAATAACACCTTCTCTCTCTCCTTCAGGGAAAGTAAATAACATCTTCTCCCTCAGGGAAAGTAAATAACACCTTCTCCCTCAGGGAAAGTAAATAACACCTTCTCCCTCTTCTTCAGGGATGTATAATGTGAATAACAAACAGAAAAAGATGTCAGCAGGTACTTGTTGATCCTACTAGTATTCAGAGACGTCATACACAGTGAGGATGGGTAACTAGTGAAGGGGCATGGGGGCACAGGGGCATGGGTAACTAGTGAAGAGTTCAGCAATACACGGTCAGACTGGAGAGTGTAATCTAATGAGATCTAATGGGTTCACATGACCCCAGTTTCTCTAGAAGTCCACATAACATGCATGACCACAATAAGAACATACAAGTCCCTAATGTGATCTCAGCCAATTTAACAAGTCGCAACCCAGTAGTCACTGTAACAAAATGTTGTATCCTGTAAAATCCTAGTGAGAGGGACCTATAGCCAGCTCAGATCAAGGCTTTGGAAAGATGATGCCTGAAAATATTATTTGCAAACAGAAGAGAGTCCATTCTCTATATAGACTCCATCAATCTACAAGGCAATCTAACAGGTGAGGTCTGAGGACTATCAGACAAGAGCAAGAGAGATATCTGAATAGAGCAGACAAAATATATATATTTTTTATGCATTAAACGTTGTATGTTTGCAGGGCCTGGGCAAGGTACAGTGGGGAGGCCTGGACAGCAATTCATACATTTGCTCTGTTCTGACTGCGCCGATCTTTCAGATTGCATTGTTGTCTCAGCCATGCAACACAAACTCAGTTCTAATCATGAGTATCACTTATGTGGAGTACATGTGTGTGTAACCCGAGACAGGACGCAGGGCAGGAACAGGAAGTGGTCATGTGAGCTGTGTGGCCGAGGCCAGTCACATACCTGCACAGAGAACAAGAATGGAGGGATTGTGAGAGAGGAGAGGGGCCTGTGTGGATTGAGAGTGGACAGAGGACAGAATACCTCTACATAACCTGGGGCCACAAGGGCACCTTCGGGGAGAGTGGGACTGGGTCTGTCTGATCAGAACAAATGGATAGCATTTTATAGTGCTTTTCCCAGTGTACCGTGTCCATGACGAGGGGGCAACGTGTGGTGTTGTGATGTGTCACTTACCTCCAGGTCTTTTTCATTGGCTGGCGAGGGAGCACTGTCTCCATTTATATAGGTGGTGGATGACTAGAATAGGTCGGGAAAGAAACAAAACAGTACAAGTCAAACCACAATAAAGCAAGCTTCTCAAAGCCAATGAGAGTATCACAAATAACACTCTTGATTATGCAACGCACTAAACTGGGAGCAAGCAAATATCCAAAGCAAGTAAGAGAGTGTATCCTCATTGAGACTGGGGTGAGCTGCTTGCACTTATCCAATGTGCACATCTCAGGGGTCGCCTGGATCTTAAAAGCCAAATTTCTTCTTTTTGTGGCCATAAAGTACATACCCCAGAGAGAAGACCGTTGAGCTGCTGTGAGAGCTGCCGCAGGCTCTCTGTGGACGACAGGGGTCTGTTGACACACACACACCAACAAAAAACACAACATTAGCCCAGTGTTATTTGGTAATGAACACACCAGTCTTATTGGGTATTCGGGCATTCAATATGTGACAAATTGCACTGCCAGCCATCATAACTGTGCTTCTAATTCTGTGTGTGTGTGTGATCAACAGTTGCAGGTGAGGGGGGCAGGGCAGTGAAGGGTAGAGAAGGGGCAGTGAGGACCAGGGGGCAGACTCATTCTGAAGAGGGATTGAGAGGTGTGTGTGTGTGGGTGTACATTGGATGACGAGGCGACCAACCTATTCTCATCCGCATGGTTTTCATTACCGTCATGGGGGCAGTTCTGCGGCAGAGAGAAGAAGAGAAAGAAAGAGGAAATAGCTGTGAGTGAAACTGAGGGAGGTGAATACGTTAAACGTAAGCTAGGCCTATCCGAGAGAGAGAGAGACACACCGAGAGAGAGAGAGAGAGAGATACCGACCGAGAGGGAGAGAGATGGACACACCGAGAGAGACCGAGCGAGAGAGAAAGACCGAGAGACACACCGAGAGAGAGAACCGAGAGAGAGACACACACACACAAGAGAGACCCGAGAGAAGGCACACACACACCGAGAGAGACCCGAGAGAGAGAACAAGAGAGAAGACCACCGAGAGAGAGACACACCGAGAAGAGAGAAGACACACCAGAGAGAGAGGAGAAGAGACACCGAGAGAAAGGAGACACCACGAGAGAAAGAGAGACACACGAGAGAAAGAGAGGACACACGAAGAAGAGAGAGAGACAGCACGAGAGAAACACACGAGAGAGAGAGAGAGAGAGACACACACCGAGAGAGAGAGAGAGGAGAGACACACGAGAGAGAGAGAGAGAGAGACACACCAGAGAGAGAGACACACCGAGAGAGAGAGACAGAGAGAGAACACACCGAGAGAGAGAGAGAAGAGAGAGAGACAGAGGAGAGACACACCGAGAGAACACACCGAGAGAGAGAGAGAGAAGAGGACACACGAGAGAGACACACCGAAGAGAGAGAGAGAGAGACCACACCGAGAGAGACACACGAGAGAGACACACGAGAGAGACACACCGAGAGAGAGAGAGAATCCAGAGAGAGGAGATCCAGAGAGAGAGATCCAGAGAGAGACATCCAGAGAGAGAGATCCACAGAGAGAGATCCAGAGAGAGAGATCCAGAGAGAGAGATCCAGAGAGAGAGATCCAGAGAGAGAGATCCAGAGAGAGAGACACTGAGACCGAGAGAGACCGAGAAGACTGACGGAGGGACACACCTGCTGCAGGTCAGTGTTGTGGGATTGGCTTGCACACTCAGGGTTAGTAGCAGAGCTAGCAGGGTTAGACACAGGAGAGCCGCGGCCGGTCTCTCCGTTTGGGTCCTCCAGTAGCTGGGTAACTGGGGACCCCCTCACCTCCCCATGGACGTGGGTCTGAGTCAGCAACACACACAGCCATTACTTTTCAGTGCTCATCCAGAGAGTGCGTGGTTACAGCAATTTGGAAACATACACAGCACACATACACATCATATCCTAGAACACAAGGTAGTGTCAGAGACCACAATCACAACACATGGACGGACAATCACACATGAACACATCTTGTTTTCACTGATGGAGACATGCCAGTATGGTAAATAAAGTAAACATCAGGTCCAGAAGTTATAAACCTCACGCCCAGATGGACTGACCCAGCATTTAGCTAGGCTTAATACTGGTAGAATGTTAGTAAGTCAACAATGGCTAAATAAATACCAAGCACTTCTCTCACTGTAGCAAAATTACTTATGAGCAACCAGTGACCATAAGGAATAGCATGCGGGAGAGAAGAGGAGCAAAAACAGAAGGGGTGGGATAGAGAAACAGTAGGGAGGGAGTGGGACAGATACAAGAGAGCTCAAGAGAGAGTGAAGTAGAAGGAAAGAGACAGGTGTAAAATAACAAAAGGGAAAAAGATAGCAGGGAAGAACGATAGCCCAAGAGAGAGGGGGAGAGAAGGAAGGAAGGAGAGGCTCACCTGGCTTTTGCCATAGGCAGGCAGAGTTAATCCATTGGTCTGACTAAGACCTTTCAGAATACTCTGAATCTACGGCAGAGGAGAGGGGGAGTGGAAGGGTGAAAGAGAGAGGGACAGTGAATGAGCAAGTGAGGGAGGGAGAAAGAAACAGCAAGAGGTGACGTAAAAAGGGAGACTAGCACCTATAGAACCCTATCTACCACTAAGCCCCTGTTGTTGTACGTGATGAGGTGTAATCAATATGGTGGAAGTTCAACCTCGCTAGCCTACCAGAGGGTGGCGCTACTACCACAAAGCTAATAGCTACTTTTCCTTTCGGATTTCCAAGAAGTGCTTTGGATTAAGGCTAGGGGTCCATTTGGAATTGGGCATTCATTGAAAGATAAAGAGACTTTAAAGCCCAGAACCTGGTTCATCACTGCCAGACAATGTTAGTGACCGAATCATCACAATCATATCTTTCTCTGGGAGGTACAGAAAATATTTGACTCTGTGACAATGTTTCTCCAAGCAAATTACTGTCATTATGACTGTCTGGATGGGAGCACAGGCTAAGTCTATACTGATGGCAGAGAAACTGTTTTCCCCAAGGGAAGCCTAAGGCAGTAGCTAAGGAGGAATGCAAAAAAAGATCCAGGAACTTCAGAATTATTACAGCAACCATCTACTGCCACTGACTCACCACTTTTACTATGAAACAATTGCCAACCTGATTGCTAACAATTAAACACACAACATAATATTGATTCTTAATCAAACAGAAGGGTGTGTGTGTTAAGATTCAATGTCCTGATGGGAATACAAATTGCCAAGAGCATGATAGTCTGTTCTCACCTGACGAAGACATATCCTTTCATCGCTGGAGCATAGCTGCGTTTCACATACAACGTAAACTTGCAAAAGGACACTCACACATCCAGTAAAAGTCGGAAGCTGCACTGGAACGTTCAATGTGATTCCAGAGAAGTATCATCAGACTGCTTTCTTGCAACGTTTCACTTTGTTATTGAAATGCAAATATCGGCACGTGAAATATTGCAAGGAAGCAGTGTGCAGAAAGAGTACTCAAAGTCATAACACACACGCAGACAGAGACAGCCAGCATACAGTTGGGTGACTTACATTGTCTGGAGAGTGTCGGTCAGCTGAGGGCGTGTCTGGCTGGCTCCCTCCCTTTACCTTCCTTGTCTTCTTGGGCCCTGGTCCTCCTTCTCCTCCACTGGCAGGAGAACTCTTCTGCTGAAACTCCTTCAGCTGGCCGGCATAAGAGAGGAGGAGCGGGCAATGAGAGCACTCAACTGTCTGGAACTCACACCTTTGCTAGGCTAACTATATCAGCAGACATTCATTATAAATCGCAGAGGAAGTACAGGGAGCCTTGGTGTGGCTGAAAATGGTGCGACTGTTCAGAACTATCCCATACGATTCGACTAGAGATCTACAGTATGTACAGTTGGTATCATTGGTGTGGGTGACAATGGAACGACTATTTAGAAAGATCCAATACAGTCCAACAAGATCTTATAGCATAACCAATTGCTGCAACAGCTGATGGTTGAGGAAGGTAATTGTTTAAAAAAAAAAGTGTAATGAAAGAACCTTCATGCACAAGTGTATTTGTTTTTAAACATGTAACGTTAATGGTAGAGCATGTGCTTTATTTGATTAACTAAGTAGCTAGCTATCTAGCTAGGTCTTTCTAGGTACACACAGCAGGTAGCTCACAAGACAAGGAAGGGGGCGTCTGCTGTCAAAACAACCAGTCACTCTTCAGTGACACATCACCGTTTCCTGTCAAACATGACTCAATAATAATCTAGGCAGCATTCATCGTAAGTTAGTTAATTAAGTTTAAAATAGTCAATAAGCAAGCCTATTTATCGGACACCCCGTTCTATATTATATTGAGTTAGCCAGTCGCTTCGGCACAAGATGATAACGTGCTACATGTCAGTTCATTGGTATCTAGATAGCTAGCTAAATCGCTATGGCTAACGTTAGCCAAACATCAGCACGGTAGCTAGATATCGCTAACTACCTTGCCACTTGGGTTGATCAAATCACAGGTTTATACCTAGCCGAGCAGCATTATTAGCAAACTTGAAGTCACTGCCCTGTATAAATCGTCCACATAATCGTTCTAGCTAAGATTAGAGGCCCAAGCGAATCCTCGGTATTTCGTGCGCACTGACAGCCACACAGGGGGACGCGAGTTCGGATGGGCGACTGCAGAGAGGTCGGGGGACGTGGAATGTCAACATCACACTGGTTCGTGAAAACCTGAAACTACAGACAACTTGAACCCATTACAGAGTAATGGATGAAATACTTGTTATATTCCCTGTGTTGTGGGAATTAATTTGTTTACCTTTTTCTTGGCTGCGGCGAGTTTGATTTGCCTGCTCTGGTCGGCCATCCTTATCGTCCGGTCGACGAACCGCACCACGTCATCAATTTGAGATCAGTCGGTGATGCAAGAAACTATCTTCCCGCTAGAGGCGCAAAATCTCCCTTCTGACCGTGGCAAATTCGTGTCAGGCGTGTTTTTTCAAATAGGCCAGCTAACTCGATGTCTGAATTTAGAATTTGTTGTATCATATCAAGGTGATTATTATCAGAATGAACAACATTTAAGACAACACCGGCTAATCATGCATTTTATTACAAAAACAAACAATAATATAACTATGGAGTTAGCTTGTCATCAAAGGTGTCAGAGGTCTGCGGCAGAACTGTCTGACACCAACTCAGTTAGTCCGTGTTCTGAGAGAAGTACTTCAGATTTGGTGTCAATCTCCTGATGCAGTCTGGAATATTCCTTGCCAAATATCTCAAAGGATGACAGTTTGGACTCCACATACTTCTTCTCTAACTGGGCGGTCTTCAGCTCTGTTTCTAGTTTCCTTCAATGAAAACACAAGGACTGATTGAGAGGGGAGAGGCAGGTGTAACTATCTGGCAAAGCTAAAGGACAGAAGTATGGGACTTTCTGAAAACACATTTGATTAATTCAATTGAGAACTAATAGCATGCATTTGCTTATCAGTTCTGATTTGGTCCATATTTCCACTTAATCTGTTCTAGCATGGCCATCCAATGACTCCTGGAAAAGGCATAGCCTGAAGACCCAACATTGAATTGCATAGAATTCTATGTCAGGGCAGAAATTAGTGTTTGGATCAGGATAGTTCTCACGACCTCTACAAGACAAAATGATGAATACAATTATATTTACTGGTGGTCTGTGTGGTCGGTCCTATTGCTGGTATGAATGGGGAAACAAAATATCCAGTATGGTGGGGTTATCAACCCCACCTTCAGTATGTTGGTCTGTATACATAGCCATTGGAAGTAGGAATGCTGAAGCACCCCCTGAAAAATCAGAATATAAAATAAAAAGTAAAAAAATAATATATATATAAAAAAAGTTTTTCACAAAAGTAGTGCACTGGGCCTTTACTAGTATTAGCAGACCAATATATATGTCTGTAGTGTGGGCAAAACTTTTTTCAGCATCTCCACTTTGTCAAAAAAGGTAGTTGTATAATTAAGAACAGTATCTTGCAGGATTCAATAGTTGGAATTGTAAGAGTTGTTGCCCTGTCCCTTCGTCTGCGATTGTCATTCTAATGGAATCCAGAAAGAACAAAACCCTGTCCTCAAACATTTACATCAAATTGTGCAAAGTTATGGGCAAAGACAAAACATCCACATCAAATTAAATATGTTTCTTGATCAAATAACATGGAAAACCACTTTGTGCAGTATTAATTTTCCATCCTTACAAACCACTTAATGTAAAATGTACATTACTGTATGGTACAGAAGCTGGTCATCTAGGTTTGTACCTGTAGTCTCCATCACCATGAAGAAAAACAATACACAATACAGTAATTGAGTACATTGTGACAGTAAGTGGTTTATGGTGATGTGGCTCAGTTGGTAGAGCATGGTGCTTGCAATGTTCAAAAATGCGCCCCGAATACAACAGGTAGACCTTACAGTGAAATGCTTACTTACAAGCCCTTAAAACTTCTTGAAGTATTGTTGGTTAAGAAAAAAGTGTTAAATAAAAAAATTGAAAATAAAAGTAACAAATAATTAAACAGCAGCAGTAAAATAACAATAACGAGGCTCTATACAAGGGGTACCGGTACAGAGTCAATGTGCAGGGTACCGGTTAGTCGAGGTAATTGAGGTAATATGTACATGTAGGTAGAGTTAAAGTGCCTATGCATAGATAATAAATAGAGAGTAGCAGCAGCGTAAAAGAGGGGTCTGGGTAGCCCTTTGATTAGCTGTTCAGGAGTCTTATGGCTTAGGGGTAGAGGCTGTTAAGAAACCTTTGGGACCTAGACTTGCCGCTTACCATGCAGTAGCAGAGAGAACAGTCCATGAGAAGGGTGGCTGGAGTCTTTGAAATGTTTCAATGTTAGGGATGTGGGTTCGATTCACATGGCAGACCAGTACGAAAATGTATGCACTCGCAATGTAAGTTTCTCTGGATAAGAGCGTCTACTAAAATGGAAAAAGATCGAATTGACCATTTCAGTTTTCATATAGAAATAAGTTGCATTTGCAAAGTATTTAAAGAAACTGGAAAACATATATAAAGCAAGTATTTTTATTATCAAATTAACTTTTGTACAGATAATTATCAGACTCAAGTTACAAATGCTGGAAAACACTCAAATACATTTAGTTAAAACAGTTTTACAAAAGTAGTGCACTGGGCCTTTACTAGTCCTGTATTAGCGGATCGATACAGACTTCTTCAGTGCGGGCAATTCATTTTTTTCTGCATCCACCCCCTTGGCATAAAATATTTAATAAATCACTGCACCCCCAAACTACTTTCCACGGCCATGTCTGTATATAGTTTGTATTTCCGGTTTTTATTTTCATTCCTGTTACAATTTGCACGTGACAAAGACTTGCACAATATTGGCGAGCCTAAACAAATGGCAAACCCTAACAGTTGATTGCCAGGAAATGTGCTTCGGTCATCAAGTGCAATGCGTCAACTATTGGCACTGCAAAAAGTCTGGTAAACAACGCTTTCTTGTGGATACCCTATCTCTACCTACCGCCAAAAGGACCGACAGCATGTACAACCGGTAAAGTAAGTGTAAATATAATTGTATTTAATATTCTGCCTTGTAAAGACTATTGAGTCTTTTTTACAGTGACTTCTTTCAGGCTGATATTCATGTAGTAACCATGGTAACAGTCTGATGTTTAGGCAAGGAAAGGCATAGTAGATGAACAAAGCTGTCAAAAAGAACAACATGAGTGGGAATGATGTGTAGGTGTTGAGAGCTCCCAGAGTGGTTGATATGATAATGACATTGAGTTGCTGGGCAGCATTTGACTCACCTTGTTATTCTATAGGCTGATATTGTGTCTGTTGTGTAGGTGTTCAGCTGAATTTCCAACATCTCTGCTCTGTTGTGAAGAGACATATTTAAGAAATGTAAAAGAGACACGAAAACTGAACATTGCTGATGGACATGCATGAAATACCAATTTCTCACACTCATTAACAGTGAACTGCATCTGAAGGAGCCCAGTGTAGAGTAGATGTAAACAGGAGGGGCTAATCACACCTGATCTTCTGCATGATGATCTCACATTTGGCCTCAAAGTACTCAAACTCTTTCCTGTCAAGTTATTTCTGGGCATTTAGCCTGTGGTCAAGGATAAGTGACTGGAGAATCTGAATGCATCCTAACAGCTCCTGGAGAAAACACGTTGATCGTGAGTGAAGGTCGCAACCCGTGAGACAAACCTAAGAATACATCAAACCAAGTGTTGAGAGTCTCTTACAGAGAGGTAGCAGGGAGTCTGCTTTTGCAGCAGGGCGGCACTCACGGCTCTGCCCCTTCAGGCTCTCTGCTCTTTTCCTTTCGCTTTCCAGAAGGCCAGACAAGTGAGACAGCTTCATGTTCTTCAGCCTTTCACTCTCATCCTCTGTCCAAGAAAGAAGAGGAGTGGTATGTTTCACCATTCACACACATGCAGGTGAGCGGCTATACCATAAAGCCAGATACTGCCACATTTGCTAAAGACCATTGGTGTCCATTACATAGGAAGACACACACATACTGTCAAATGTAAAATCGTATTTATGCTACATATCTACGTTTTGGTAAAAGTCTGGTGTCTCTTTACCCCATTCAGTCTGATAGTAGGACAGGAGGCTGAAACACGTCTTCCAGAGATGCTTTTCTAATTCTCTGGGCAGTTTGTTTCATTTTCCACATATCCTGTTTAGAGAAACAAGAACAAGTCCAAGAAATAAAACATGTTTATTCAGTGATCTCTAGGGGTTACCAGAGCTCTAGAAGAGCAGTGTGTGTGTGATACTGTACATAAATAGGAAAAGCACTCGCACATCTAAGACAACAGGCTTGTCACTGCATTGTAGAGGAAGAGTTTGTAGCGTTTCACTGTATTTTTACACCTGTTGCAACCTGGGCAAGCGATAAACTTTGATTTGATTACTTGTTGCCGGTGCGTGGGAATTATTTGAAAATTGCTTGAATTTTTACTTTTTTTTTTAAACACACGTTGCACCTGCCAGTATAACTTGTGTTAATGGATCTTAAAGGAGAAGTTTTATTTTTTACAACCAAATCACCATTTTTATGTAAATAGCATGTTATACAAGGGTCCAGACACCTTTTGTGATTTATATAACATTGCGGATAAAGTTCAGAATGACACAATTTCATGTGTACAACATCTAAAGACCTGGATCACTGTACTGAGAGCTTTGCTGTTTCTAAAATGACGTATCTGGGTGTTTTTGGAGCCTTAGTTCTTTTTTTCCCCGGACCCCCATTACTACACAACGAGGATGAGAAAAGGATTAGCTGTTTGGGGTAAGTTTCTCAAAAACATGTCAAATCACACAAAAGGTGTCCACACCCTTCTATAACATACCATTTTAATCTAAAATTTCGATTTGGTTATAAAAAGAACTCATCCTTTAAGTATCAGCCTCACGGACAAAGTGTACCTACCTCCTCTTGTGGCATCAGCTACAGCACCTGTTGGACACTCAGTCCTAGGACAGGAGGTTGGTCCTGGCTGGTGGTGTCACTAGGGTCCAGCTAGAATAGAGCAGACTAGAGTTATGTATAGTAGAGTCCATTCAGCAATGAGCAATGAGTACTGTTCTGTATTGTACCGTGTCGTCCTCTGGAGGCACAGTAGAGTGATGCTTTCTGACACAGTGCTCCTGGATCATCTCCTGCAGTATCCTGTACAGGCTCTCTGAACACAGCCCATTAAGCCTCTGTCTGCAGGTCCCTCTCAGCCTGGATTAAAACAACATAATCTCAGTCATTTAAAGCGATTCACACAACACGCACCCACACACAGAGTAGTCCAAGTCCATAACACGGTCTTAAATAGCAACAACAACTCTAGTAGTGTAATAACACAACAACAATGTCATTGCTTAAAGTAGAACCACAATTGTATTATTATGAGAGGGACAAATTAATACTCTTGGATGCACCAGAATCTTTAAATGCGAGCCTGAGACATGTACTTTATAGTAATCGGTTAATTCTTACAATCATGCTTGAGATAGCAACGTTTTGAGCACTCGAAGATGATAAGTTGTTTGTGTGTAATACCTTCTCCAGCTCTCTCTTCAGTGTAACAGTAAGGCTGGGGCGGTCCACATGCTGTGACAGCGTTATCGAGCTTGCAGAATAGAGGATTCTCAGTCAGGTCTTCTGTCAGCTGACACAGTGAGAATGAGGCGAGAACATGAAAGACAAGTTGTTACTGGTTACAGGTAAAAACATTCATAATGATAGCAGTTTGGACACACCTACTCATTCAAGGATTTTTCTTTATCTTTACTATTTTCTACATTGTAGAATAATAGTGAAGACATCAAAACTATGAAATAACACATATGGAATCATGTAGTAACCCCCAAAAATGTTAAACAAACCAAAATATATTTTATATTTGATATTCTTCAAAGTAGCCATCCTTTCCTTGATGACAGCTTTGCACACTCTTGGCATTTTCTCAGCCAGCTTCATGAAGTAGTCACCTGGAATGCATTTCAATTAACAAGTATGCCTTATTAAAAAGTTAATTTCTGAAATGTCTTTCCTTCTTACTGCGTTTGAGCCAATCAGTTGTGTTGTGATAAGGTAGGGGTGGTATACAGAAGATAGCTCATTCTCTCAACCAGCTTCACCTGGAATGCTTTTCCAACAGTCTTGAAGGAGTTTCCACATATGCTGAGCACTTGTTGGCTGCTTTTTCTTCATTCTTTAGTCCAACCCATCCCAAGCCATCTCAATTGGGCTGAGTGATTGTGGAGGCCTGGTCATCTGATGCAGCACTCCATCACTCTCCTTCTTGGTCAAATAGCCCTTATACAGCCTGGAGGTGTGTTGGGTCATTGTCCTGTTGAAAAACAAATGATAGTCCCACTAAGCCCTAACCAGATGGGATGGTGTATCGCTGCAGAATGATGTGGTAGCCATGCTGTTTAAGTGTGCCTTGAATTCTAAATAAATCACTGACAGTGTCATCAGCAAAGCATCCCCACACCATTTGTATACCACCCCTACCTTGTCACAACACAACTGATTGGCTCAAACGCATTAAGAAGGAAATAAATTCCACAAATTAACAAGGCACACCTGTTAATTGAAATGCATTCCAGGTGACTAACTCATGAAGCTGGTTGAGAGAATGTCAAGAGTGTGCAAAGCTGTCATCTATAAGTCTTTGCTAGGTAAAGCCCAGCCTTATCTCAGTTCACTGGTCACCATAGCATCACCCACCCGTAGCACGCGCTCCAGCAGGTATATATCACTTGTCATCTCCAAAACCAATTCCTACTTTTGCTGCCTTTCCTTCCAGTTCTCTGCTGCCAATGACTGGAACGAATTGCAAAAATCACTGAAGCTGGAGACTCATATCTCCCTCACTAACTTTAAGCACCAGCTGTCAGAGCAGCTCACAGATCACTGCACCTGTACATAGCCCATCTGTAAATAGCCCATCCAACTNCAATTCCTACTTTTGCTGCCTTTCCTTCCAGTTCTCTGCTGCCAATGACTGGAACGAATTGCAAAAATCACTGAAGCTGGAGACTCATATCTCCCCTCACTAACTTTAAGCATCCGCTGTCAGAGCAGCTTACAGATCACTGCACCTGTACACAGCCCATCTGTAAATAGCCCACCCTACTACTCCCTCATCCCCATACTGTTATTTATTTTTGCTCCTTTGCACCCCAGTATCTCTACTTGCACATTCATCTTCTGCACATCTATCACTCCAGTGTTTAATTGCTAAATTGTAATTATTTCACCACTACGGCCTATGTATTGCCTTACCTCCCCTATCTTACCTCATTTGCACACACTGTATATAGACTTTTTTTCTCTATTGTGTTATTGTTTATTCCATGTGCAACTCTGTGTTGTTGTTTGTGTCGCACTGCTTTGCTTTATCCTGGCCAGGTCGTGGTTGTAAATGAGAACTTGTTCTCAATTAGCCTACCTGGTTAAATAAAGGTGAAATACATATATATATATTTTTAAGCTGTCAAGGCAAAGGATGGCCACTTTGAAGAATCTGAAATATAAAATATATTTTGATTTGTTTAACACCTTTTTGGTGTGCTATTTTCCACATGAGTTATTTCATAGTTTTGATGTCTTGACTATTATTCTACAATGTAGAAAATAGCACAAATATAGAAAAACCCTTGAATGAGCTTGTGTGTCCAAACTTTTGACTGCTACTGTATGGTTTGAGGTATAATACGATACTAGAGGTGGACCGATTAATCGGAATGGTCGATTAATGAGGGCCGATTTCAAGTTTTCATAACAATCGGAAATTGGCATTTTGGACACCGATTTGGCTGATTTTTATAAAGGACACCTTTATTTAACTAGGCAAGTCAGTTAAGAACACATTCTTATTTTCAATGAAGGCCTAGGAACGGTGGGTTAACTGCAGAACGACAGATTTTTACCTTGTCAGCTTGGGGATTCGTTTTTGCAACCTTCCGGTTACTAGTCCAACGCTCTAACCACCTGCCTTACATTGCACCCACGGAGGAGCCTGCAAGGCAGGCTGACTACCTGTTACGTGAGGGCAGCAAAGAGCCAAGGTAAGTTTTAACTAGCATTAAACTTATCTTATAAAAAAAAATCAATCTTAACATAATCACTAGTTAACTACACATGGTTGATATTACTAGTTTATCTAGCGTGTCCTGCGTTGCATATAATCGATGCGGTGCCTGTTAAATTCTCATCGAATCACAGCCTACTTCGCCAAACGGGTGATGATTTAGCACTGTGGTGCACCAAACCAAACCATAAACATATGCCTTTCTTTAAAATCAAAACACAAGTATATATTTTTAAACCTGCATATTTAGTTAATATTGCCTGCTAACATGAATTTCTTATAATTAGGGAAATTGTGTCACTTCTCTTGCGTTCCGTGCAAGCAGTCAGGGTATATGCAGCAGTTTGGGCCGCCTGGCTCGTTGCGAACTGTGGTGAAGTCCATTTATTCCTAACAAAGACCGTAATTAATTTGCCAGAATTGTACATAATTATGACATAACATTGAAGTTGTACAATGTAACAGCAATATTTAGACTTAGGGATGCCACCCGTTAGATAAAATACAGAACGGTTCCGTATTTCACTGAAAGAATAAACGTTTTGTTTCTAAATGATAGTTTCCGGATTCGACCATATCAATGACCAAAGGCTCCTATTTCTGTGTGTTATTATGTTATAATTAAGTCTATGATTTGATGTTTGATAGAGCAGTCTGACTGTGCGATGGTAGGCAGCAGCAAGCTCGTAAGCATTCATTCAAACAGCACTTTCGTGCGTTTGCCAGCAGCTCTTCGCAATGCTTCAAGCATTGAGCTGTTTATGACTTCAAGCCTATCAACTCCCGAGATTAGGCTGGTGTAACCGATGTGAAATGGCTAGCTAGTTAGCGGGTGCGCGCTAATAGCGTTTCAATCGTGACGTCACTCGCTCGAGACTTGGAGTAGTTGTTCCCTTGCTCTGCAAGGGCCGCGGCTTTTGTGGAGCGATGGGTAACGATGCTTCGAGGGTGGCTGTTTGCGATGTGTTCCTGGTACGAGCCCAGTAGGGGCGAGGAGAGGGACGGAAGCTATACTGTTACACTGGCAATACTAAAGTGCCAATAGTCAAAGGTATATGAAATACAAATGTATAGAGAGAAATAGTCCTATAATTCCATAATAATAAACTACAACCTAAAACTTCTTACCTGGGAATATTGAAGACTCATGTTAAAAGGAACCACCAGCTTTCATATGTTCTCATGTTCTGAGCAAGGAACTTAAACGTTAGCTTTTTTACATGGCACATATTGCACTTTTACATTCTTCTCCAACACTTTGTTTTTGCATTATTTAAACCAAATTGAACATGTTTCATTATTTATTTGAGGCTAAATTGATTTTATTGATGTATTATATTAAGGAAAAAGAAAAGTGTTCATTCAGTATTGTTGTAATTTTCATTATTACAAATACATATTATATATATATATTTTTTTAAATCGGCCGATTAATCGGTATCGGCTTTTTGGGGTCCTCCAATAATCGGTATCGGCGTTGAAAAATCATAATGGTCAACCTCTATACGATACCCCCAGGATTTAATACTACAAGACTTCTCAAACATTTTCTTAACAAACAGTTTAGATAGAACGTCTAGAAAGAGGGCAATATACACTGTTGTGTAATATGTTAGCTAATGTAGTTACTAACAATGACATTGACATCAGAAATAGGCTGACACTTTATTTTCAGAATACCTTGTTGATGCAAGTTGTATCCTTTTCCCAGTGATCGAACCCTCGCAGAATCACCACGAGTGGACATCAGTTGACCAAAGCCCCTACTCACTTGACATACAAAGGCGCTCGTGGATGAACGTAGCGCTACCACGCTCATAAAAAAAGGATATGATACAGGTCTACCGTTATCAAAAGTACACAAAACTAGCCTAGAAATCCTTGGTGAGCTGGCTAGCTGTGCCGTCGTATGTTGATAAAGATAACGTAAACTGTATGTCACCTGATAAACTGTTTCGTTGCAATTTAACAGAAGATAGGCAACTACTGTTAAACAGATTGTAACGGTTGTATACACAAGTTGTGAGCACAACAAATGGACAATACCAGGGTCGTCGTTAGTTACCACAGCCACAAAGTCATAAACCTAGCATATTTCTACAATTTATCTTCTTAAAATGTGATTTTAAACCTAGCTCTATTCTTAACTCTAAATTTACCACACTACCTTATGCCTAACCTTAAATATATAGATTTAAAAAAATAATGTTTCATTCATTTTTACGATTTGGCCAATTCTGAGTTTGTGGCTGTGCTATCTAGTGGAAATCCGCTATCGGCGATTGCCCCGCCTCTGCAAACAGTCAGCTGATTGGTTAATGCAGTAGAATAGAAAGACAAATCTTTTAAAACAGGGTCCGTGCTAACTGGGATCCTTGGGACGTCACAACCCTACATCCTAACCCCTACCCTTACCGAACGTTGAGAAAATAATTGGCCCAAGGCAAAACCTATTCCGACCCCTTATTTACACTATTCTAGTTTAACGGGTATAGGAGGGGGGGCTGGTATGCCCATAAAATGTTTTGGTCTCATATGAGATTCTATACAGGGAATAAATTAAATCTACTTTCACCCCTGCCTGACCCTAACGTCCCAAGGATTCCAGATAGCACAGACCCTTATGTACAATTTACCTGATGTAACAACTAACTTTGATTACCTTTTTTTTTTTTTTTTTACACACAGATCATTTGGCTTTTGCCTACCATCATCATGTTATACAATTCACTATATGGCACTGGTTTTAGTTCACTACTTCCCTTGCACAAGTATTAGGCTTGGGTTTACTGTAATTTAGTACAATTTAGATTACAGTGGTCCTGAAATTGGAAAATGACCCCCAAATGACTGTCAATTCAATGCACCAACTACATTTCTATGTATGACACCGGCATTTCACGTATTTGGGACTTGACACATTGACACCTAACCTATCAGCGTCGTACAGTAAAGCATGAATCATGACGTTCACTTGACCAAACGTGTGCAAATCAGCAGCGGCCAGCATGTCTGGTGCTGCCAATGAACGCGTTCCAACGAACTGCTGTCTGGCCAATGGGAAGCCTCCACGATGGGGAAGAAGTGACGGCTTATATACGGAGAGCACCGTTCATTAAACATCATTTTACAGACTCACAATCGTAGGCGTTTTTGAAGAACACAGGCTGTGAAGCAAATAACTTCCATTGAGATAAACCCCAAAGGAAGACTCCAGAGAATTATTTACAAAGGTATGTGAATTAAACGCAAGTTAGCTCAAAATAAAGATTCCATTTTACATAAATGCCAGAGGGGGGGGGGGCAGTTTCCTGTTTAACTGAAGTTAGTTAGCTGACCAGCAGGTTATCCATAAATTTAATGTTTAACTAATTTATATCTAAACATGGAGATTGTTTAAAAACAGTTTAGCTACCCTTTTAAATTGTGTCTTTCGTCAGCTAGCTAACGTTAGCTATCATGCTTGAAAAAGGTCAGCCAGTTTGGTAGCTAAGTTACCTCGCTAGAGTACACGCCTTTTGAAACCGGTGTCTCAAATTGGTCAAGCAGCATCAGCAGCTAACTAACCACTAGCTCTAGTTTAAATCCCTATAATATGGAGATGTTAGCTAGCCAACCACTAGATATTCGTTTTTTTTTTTTTTTTATAACTTCGCCAAAAGTTTTAATTACCAAATGTAATGTTGGCTTCATTTGGGCACATTATTACCGGTAATCTTGTGTTCATCATCATATTATTTTTATTATTATTGTTAGCATGTGGGCTACCCTCGGAGTCTACACACACCAGTATGCACCGTCATGTCTTCATCAGAGGGCCAAATTAACTCGTTCCGTTAGATGTACAAGGATGAAAGGCCTACACCGTGAACTAAGCAACAACATTTATAGTGTCTTGACTTTCTCTTTTTGACAGAGTACTTCAAAGAGTTGAGTGAATAGACACAGAATAGAGATGAGGCTTTTGTGCGTGGTTCTGCTGGTCGCCAGCAGTGTGTTTGCCGATGATGACGACAAGCGGGAAAGTGTGGGAACCGTGGTTGGCATCGACTTGGGGACCACCTATTCCTGGTAAGCATTTTGTAATGAATAGAAAATGTAATCTTAGGTCTCATACTCCCAATCATTTGGCTAAAGGACTCTAGCGTATCATGTCAAGTGATGTAGTTGATACTTTCCATGGTTCTCATCTATATGCTTCTCCTTTTCCAGTGTTGGTGTGTTCAAGAATGGCCGTGTTGAGATCATTGCCAACGACCAGGGAAATCGCATCACTCCATCCTATGTGGCCTTCACCGCAGAGGGGGAGCGTTTAATCGGTGACGCCGCCAAGAACCAGCTCACCTCCAACCCTGAGAACACAGTTTTTGATGCCAAGAGACTGATTGGCCGAGCCTGGACTGATTCTGCTGTGCAGCATGACATCAAGTACTTCCCCTTCAAGGTGAGCCCTAACAAACACACTCCCTGCCCTAATCGCCTGAAGCACTCACTATGCAAATAATATACTACTTATTCAGCATATAACTATGCTGAAGTAGCTCTGAAATTGTTTTTAGAGGAGAAATGCTTAATGGTGGCTACTTAAATCTTCTAGGTTATCGAGAAGAAGAGCAAGCCCCATATTCAGGTGGACATCGGTGGAGGTCAGCTGAAGACCTTCGCTCCAGAGGAGATCTCTGCCATGGTTCTCACCAAAATGAAGGAAACCGCCGAGGCTTACCTGGGAAAGAAAGTGACACACGCTGTGGTCACTGTCCCCGCCTACTTCAATGATGCCCAGCGGCAGGCCACCAAGGATGCTGGAGTCATTGCCGGCCTGAATGTCATGAGGATCATCAACGAGCCGTAAGTGTGTTTGTCTTCACAATGCAGAAACTGAATTAACATTAGAATGACTGGCCCAATATTTATTTCAATCACTGAAAATATCTGCCAATACCATGCTGGTTACATCTGTTTCCCTCTATTCCAGAACTGCAGCTGCCATCGCCTACGGCCTGGACAAGAAGGACGGTGAGAAGAACATCCTGGTGTTCGACCTGGGTGGCGGCACCTTTGATGTTTCCCTCCTGACCATCGACAACGGCGTGTTTGAGGTAGTCGCCACCAACGGCGACACTCACTTGGGAGGAGAGGACTTTGACCAGCGTGTCATGGAGCACTTCATCAAGCTGTACAAGAAGAAGAACGGTAAGGACGTGCGCAAGGACAACCGTGCGGTGCAGAAGCTGCGTCGTGAGGTGGAGAAGGCCAAGAGAGGCCTGTCTGCCCAGCACCAGGCTCGCATTGAGATTGAGTCCTTCTTCGACGGAGAGGACTTCTCAGAAACCTTGACCCGTGCCAAGTTTGAGGAGCTCAACATGGTAAGTTGGTTCAAATGACCATACAACAGTGACACTGCTGGCCCATTGTTCTTGGAACATTCAAATTGAAAACACATTCATGGAACCTCTTTTAATTTGCCATTTGTATTACTTGTCTATCAGGACCTGTTCCGTTCCACCATGAAGCCCGTGCAGAAGGTGATGGAGGACTCTGACTTGAAGAAGACCGACATTGACGAGATTGTCTTGGTGGGTGGCTCTACCCGTATCCCCAAGGTCCAGCAGCTGGTGAAGGAGTTCTTCAACGGCAAGGAGCCCTCTAGGGGCATCAACCCCGATGAGGCTGTGGCCTATGGAGCTGCCGTGCAGGCTGGAGTGCTGTCTGGAGAGGAGGACACAGGTGGGTCTTGGTCCATGTGCTTACGCCATGCACTATGCTAAGTTAAGGCTATACCCTGAGGTATCTTCATTATTTATACATAAGGAAATGTAGGCTAGATGCTTAGATTTTAAACCAAACAATGGATACCTACAGGTCATAACACATCAGTGCTGTCCTATTATGTATATCACAACTAATGGTTTCCTGTCTTGTCCATCAGGTGACTTGGTTCTTCTGGATGTGTGCCCCCTGACCCTGGGTATTGAGACTGTGGGAGGAGTCATGACCAAGCTGATCCCCAGAAACACTGTGGTGCCAACCAAGAAGTCCCAGATCTTCTCCACCGCCTCTGACAACCAGCCCACTGTCACCATCAAAGTTTACGAGGGTAAGCTCCTTTGATTAATCGCTGCCCCATATTGCTACATCCATAAATGGTGTTTTCCACTGTAAAAAATGACATCTGTTTAAAATTCTGCTTCTCGCCTTCATCCAGGTGAGCGTCCCCTGACCAAAGACAACCACCTGCTGGGAACCTTCGACCTGACTGGCATTCCCCCCGCACCTCGTGGTGTGCCCCAGATCGAGGTCACCTTCGAGATTGACGTCAACGGCATCCTGCGCGTCACAGCCGAGGACAAGGGAACAGGCAACAAGAACAAGATCACCATCACCAATGACCAGAACCGCCTGACTCCCGAGGACATTGAGCGCATGGTCAACGATGCTGAGCGCTTCGCCGACGAGGACAAGAAGTTGAAGGAGCGCATTGATGCCCGCAACGAGCTTGAAAGCTACGCCTACTCGCTCAAGAACCAGATCGGCGACAAGGAGAAGCTGGGTGGCAAGCTGTCAGCCGAGGACAAGGAAACCATAGAGAAAGCAGTAGAGGAGAAGATTGAGTGGATGGAGTCTCACCAAGACGCTGAGCTGGAGGACTTCCAGGCAAAGAAAAAGGAGCTGGAAGAGGTGGTGCAGCCGATCGTCAGCAAGCTTTACGGAAGTGCAGGTGGACCCCCGCCTGAGGGAGGAGAAGAAGAGGGAGAGGCAGATCAGGGCGACAAGGATGAGTTGTAAGGCTGTCGAGTGGCACAGATGTACATATTGGACTTAAAATGGTGAGAAAAGGGGCTGCAAAAACGCAACCATGAATCTGCTGGAAAGACTTGTGAAATATTGTTTCAACTTGAGGGACGTTCTCTTCGCTGAGTGGCGGAGGTATACTAGTCGGCCTGTTTGAGGCTCGCTGCTGCTGTTCTCAGGCAGTTTGAAAAGGAGTTCTCTAGGGGGAGGGTTTAGTGGGGTGGGTGCTAGACTGGGGTTTCTGGGTTAAAGGGTAACATGTTCACAAGCAATGTTAACAAGTTATTTATTGAATCTGGTCATTGTAGAAATTACTTTCTACTGTAAAGACATTGAAATAAATGTTTGATACAAATGTCTTTGATTTGTCTCTGATATTATTCTGCAAATTTACATGTCTGATGGGTAATCATATGTTAAGAATGAGACACCACAACGGACGATGGCTGTGTGCAGCGGGTAGACGTCCTATTGCCTCTGACCACAGAACATCGACTGTCATTTTCTGTTAATTTCCAAACTATTCCATGTTTAAAATTCATATGTAACTGCGTTGAGTTATGATTTGGGGGTCTGCACCATAATACCATCTGTGACAGCATGGGCAGTGCCATTGAGGCTATCTCCATTTTGAAGTAGTCAATTTTCTGGATTTGCTTTTTCTCCCTCCCGATACACCGATTGGAGGGATCAGCTAATGAAGTTTAACATCCCACACAAATGTTAAGCGCTCTCTGGCAGGGCTCTCCAACCCTTTTCCTGGAGAGATACCTTCCTGTAGATTTTCACTCCCCACAGTTAACTAACCTGGTGCAGCTTATCAGGACTGCAGCTCTCCAGGAACAGGGTTGGAGAGCCCTGCGCTATAGCCTGTGCGCATCTGCCATGCAACACCATTTTTCAGAGATACTTGTAGTTCCGTATGTATGTGGGGTGTAAATTAGGCTCTACTGGCACTGAACCAACATCTGATCCATGATCATATGTCATTGGATGGATGGGCAGCTTATGACACTGGTTGGATTTGTTTGAAAAAGGTAGTGCTAAAATTAACTGCAGCAATATTATTGACAAATAGTTCAACATACAGGCACATGGTATTTCCCAGAGCAGTAGCTATCAAGGTCATGTTAGGACAGTTACAACACAGTCACTGTGTATGACCCCCTGAGTGTCCATCCCTCCAAACACAAATGCCAACTGTACGGTCCCTGACGCTGAGGAGCTCTGGGCCTGGTCTCTCTCTCCACTGGTGCTCTCAGGCCTTACTCTCCAGGGTAAGACACACATGGAGTGGTCCAGTCTGTTGGGTGGCATGTTCCCTTCAAACTTCAACAGGGTCCAGCGCCTTTTGTCTGCACAGGATGAGAAGAGTAAAACAAAATACTCAAGGTGCATTAGTATCCCAAAACAGTATGGCTGTCAGTAAATATTCTCTCCAGGATAGACACAACAGTGACTTTGTGTGGCAAATATTACATCAAAGTAGAGAAACGACGCAATATACAGGGTGGGGGAGAGAGCGACGTACTGCAAAAGTAGAAATCATGTGACCAAACTGAAGAAGAAACTACACTATGAAACTAAGATAATTGAAAGAATTATAATAAAAAGCTTTGGAGCACATTCAATGAAATGTTGGTAAAAAAGTTAAACTCAGATCCATCATTCATCACAACACCGACTGATATTGCCAACTACTTAATTTTTTTAATTTGCAAGATTATGCATGACATGCCAGCAACAACTGCTGACACTACACATCCAAGTATATCTGACCACATTATGAAAGACAACTGTAATTTTGAATTCTGTAAAGTGAGTGTGGAAGAGGTGAAAGAATTGTCTATCAACAATGACAAGCCACCGGGGTCTGAGAACTTGGATGGAAAATTGCGGCCGACATTGCCACATCTTCAATTTAAGCCTACTAGAAAGTGTGTGCCCTCAGGTCTGGAGGTAGGCAAAAGTAATTCCAATACCTTGGAATAATAATGCCCCCTTCAGTGGCTCAAATAGCCGACCAATCAGCCTGTTACCAACCCTTGTGTTTGTGTTTGACCAGATACAATGCAATTTTACAGTAAACAAATTCAACAACCACAGCACTTACACGAGAGAAATTGATGATAAAAAGGATTGTGGGGGCTGTTGTGTTAGACCTCAGTGAGGCTTTTGACATTATAAATCATATTCTGCTGCTGGAAAAACGTATGTGTCATGGCTTTACACCCCCTGCTATATTGTGGATAAAGAGTTACCTGTCTAACAGAACACAGAGGGTGTTCTTTAATGGAAGCCTCCAACATAATCCAGGTAGAATCAGGAATTCCCCAGGGCAGCTGTCTAGGCCCCTTACTTTTTTCAATCTTTACTAATGACATGCCATTGGCCTTGAGCAAAGCCAGTGTCTCTATGTATCCGGATGACTCAACACTATACACGTCAGCTACTACAGCGACTGAAATGACTGCAACACTTAAAGAGCTGCAGTTCATTTCAGAATGGGTGGCAAGGAATAAGTTAATCCTAAATATTTCAAAAACTAAAAGCATTGTATTTGGGGCAAATCATTCACTAAGCCTTAAACCTCAACTAAATCTTGTAATAAACAATGTGGAAATTGAGCAAGTTAAGGTGACTAAACTGCTTGAAGTAACCCTGGATTGTAAACTGTCATGGTCAAAACATATTAAAACAGTAACTAAGATTGGGAGAAGTCTGTCCATAATAAAGCGCTGCTCTGCCTTAACAGCACTATCAACAAGGCAGGTCCTACAGGCCATAGTTTTGTCGCACCTGGACTACTGTTCAGTCGTGTGGTCAGGTGCCACAAAGAGGGACTTAGGAAATTGCCATTGGCTCAAAACAGTGCAGCACGGCTGGCACTTGGATGTACAGAGAGCAAATATTACTAATATGCATGTCAATCTCTCTTGGCTCAAAGTGGAGGAGAGACTGACTTCATCACTACTTGTCCAGAACAGACTGTGGGAGGCGCACAGTACTACATAGAGGCTTGACTACATGGAACTCTATTCCACATCAGGTAACAGATGCAAGTAGTAGAATCAGATTGAAAAAACAGATAAAACTACACCTTATGGAATAGCGGGGACTGTGAAGCAACATAAACATAGAGGCAGCACATGCACACACACACACAGACATGATAACATACGCACTAAACACACATGTACACATGGATCTTCTACACCTGCATTGCTTGTTGTTTGGGGTTTTAGGCTGGGTTTCTGTACAGCACTTTGAGATATCAGCTGATGTACGAAGGGCTATATAAATACATTTGATTTTGTGTTGTATATATGTGGTAGTGGAGTAGGGGCCTGAAGGGCACGCACTTAGTGTGTTGTGAAATCTGTTATGAATGTATTGTAATGTTTTTAAAATGGTATAACGGCCTTCATTTTGCCAGACCTTGGCAGCAACTAATGGGGATCCAGAATAAATACCACATTCATTAAACATTCCAAAGTAGATATTTTTGGCCTCACCACACTGAAATCTGTACATTGCATTGCTGGCCCCTTCTGGGGTCATCCCTCCAAAGATGTAGATGTTCTTTCCGAGGGCCACAGCTGAGTGGGCAGCCACCCCCGGGGGGATGTCTCCTTTGGCTTGGACCTTCTCCCACTTCATACTGCCTAGATAAAGTGTAGCACCCAAATAGTTAACAGGACCAGCCATACCACTTCTCATGCCAACACAGAATGGGAGATTTCACTGGAACTACATTTGAGTCATTTAGCAGACTTCCAATTAGTGCATTCATCTTAAGATAGCTAGGTGAGACAACATCACAATCGTATCAAGTACATTTTCCCTCAACAAACTATTTATCAGCAAAGTCAGTGATAGTAGGAAAACACAAGTGCCTTTTTTTGTAGGGAGAGGTGCGTCGGGAAAGTTATTTAAGATACTCTTCAAAGAGGTAGGGTTTCAGACGTTTTTGGAAAATGGGCAGGGACTCTGCTGTCCTGACTTTAGGGGGAAGCTTGTTCCACCATAGAGCCCCACAGTGGAGGTGTCATAACACCCATAAAACCTAGCGGTCAAACAGGGAAATGGTTCCAATCGTTTTTCTACCATTCATTTTTCCCATAGGGGATTTTAGAAAAACATAAAATAAGGGCTGTTTCTTGTGAAGGCTTACCCTGGTGACAGTTTGCTAACCATGTACATCTCGAGGTGACTTTTATCAATATATTCAGCTCTATTTATTCTGATTCGAAAATGCTAATTAGCATCAAAGTAGACGTCATGCAAAACTACAAATCCCTGCAAGCTCTTGCACGTCATCTCTAGCTGACACCTTTGCTAACAGGTATTGTGTCAATTTAAAACTTGCAGTTTTAAACAGTTCACAGAATGGCCAATTTAAAGAAATGTAGCCAATATATTCATTACTACATTTAGCTAACATTAGATAGTTAATCCAGAGATTCTTATCATTGCCTCGATTCGCCAGTCTCCCCCAGATCATCATGGCATTTGTAATTCTTTACGATAGCCACATTAGCAGTCATTTAGCATTTCATTTTTGCGGGGTAAATACAGGCAAATATGATATAAAAGTCACCTTGCCCTAGAGAGATTAAGAGTTATCAAAACGTCACGCCGGAGTAAGTCTACATGAAACAGCCCTTATTTTAAGTGTTTCTAAAATCACCGATGGGAAAAATGAATGGAGGAAAATTGATTGGAACCATTTCCCTGTTTGACCGCTAGGTTTTATGGATATTATGACACATACTGTGGTACTCTATTGGGGTGCCAGGACAGAGAAGAGCTTCGACTGGGCTAAGCGGGAGCTGCCGGCCCTTTGGGTGGGAGGGCCAAGAGACTAGAGGTGGTGGAACAAAGTGCTCGGGTTGGTATGTAGGGTTTGAGCATAGCCTAAAGGTAAGGAGGGGTAGTTCCCTTTGCTGCTCCTTATGCAAGCACCAGGGTCTTGAAGATGATGTGAGCTTCGACTGGAAGCCATTCCATTCTATTCTATTGTGTCCTTCATTTCAACAGAGGAAACAATATAACACAATTAAAGCAGGATCAAGTTCTTCATGTGTATGACTGTTAGGAATTTTGTTAATAAATAGTTAAAACAAATTCTAGCTTTTGATAAAAATATAACAAATTGAACTCTGCATGCCTGGTGAAAAGAGATTTGTGTTGTGGGTTATAAAGTAAGCAGAAAGGGTCATTKAACTCTGGTTGAACTGACCCAACTTAGCCCTGAGATGTTTAGATAAGGCTGTGGGTCACTTTTTAGGTCTTTCATTATCTTGAGTTGTCTGCTCAAGTGGTAATCAATTATAGTGAGCCTTCAGGATAAATMATTATATGGTGTTTTCATGTGAGTGCCCTGTGAGGTTAGAATGAACTTTTGAACCTGTTTTCTATTTGATTAGGACAATGAGACGCATTCTGTAACCTATGACGTCATATATTGTATATAAGTCTGRGTTTATGATCAAATGGGAGCTTGCTCCGAGAATAAACACTATTATCTACTTTTAATATGACTGTATCCTGTCTATTTTATGTTAATAAGTATCTTACAAATTCTTATAAATAGACAGATTGAATTTAATTAATGAGTATATTGTAGGAATCATTTAATTCCACTAACAATGACTGACTTGAATACTTACTGGTGTCTAGAGAGTAGATGTCGCTGTGGAACTTCTCTCCTGCCATGCCTCCATGGATATAGATTTTGGGTCCTACCGCTGTCACCACGTGGCCGTGTCTTGCAGGGGGATGTCTGCCCTGTGTGTCTGGCTGAGACCAGGTGCAGGAAACTAAAAACGGAGACAGAGGAAAACACAAAATATCTCCTCCTAACTCTAAATTCAGTTGGTACTTTCTGAAATGTAACTTTAAAGGCTGAATTTGGCCAACAAGCTTGTTGCCTCTAACTACTGAGCTTTTGATCCACATTTGGGCTGGTTCCTCTGTAACTGCTGTGTGAATGTGTTGTATTGGCAGACTGATTCATGCATTTTCAACCTGTGTTGAAGACGTGAAGCTTGGGGTCCGAGACAGGTGTGGCCCCTGAGTCCCCTCCAGAGAAGACAAAGAGTCGGTCCCCGACGCTGGCTGAGTTAGTGTGATACGTCCTGGGACAGGGCGGCGTCCCTTTCACCTCTACACCCTTCCACAACCCACCGTCTGGAAACGTAGCAATACAAAACCTCAGGAGACTAAAAGGTATGGGACATTGCTCAGAGTCAGACATGATATGAAGGAGATTGTTACTCTGCAAACACCGCTACTAGACATTCATTAGCTGTTCTATGATACTACGCTCTAAAATAATCCATGCAACACTTCATTCTGTAGATCTATACCTTCCGACTTAGCTACAACCATATATTAAAATCACACTATACAAATCTCTATACCTGTGAGTTGTAGGTTCTGGACACAGTTGCGGTTGCCACTCTGCTGTGCCCCAGCGAACACCCACAGGCTCTGTGGACAGCTCTCAGGGACAAAGCTGCAATGTTCATACCGTGCCTCCAGACCCTCCCATTCAGGAATGTCCCACTCGTGACTGTCTGATAGGGTGAGAGGGACAAACATGGAACTGTCAGTCAAAGAATATATCAGAACAGATTGACGTTATTGGTAAGATAATGAGTTGACTCATTGATATAAAATAAAACATTGAAATGATATGAAACACAATAAAGAGACAGGTGCCAGGCATAATATTGTGTTGATGTGACATTTTGTCTTTACCCAGGTTTATGACGTGGGATTCTGAAAAGCTGCCATTAGGGTTGGCTCCTCCTATGATCAGGACCTTCCCCTTGCCATCATCCTCAGAAGGGATGTATATACAGGTGTGGCCCACACTAACTCCTGGACCACCTCCTCTGGGTATCATAGCATACCTGGGGACAAAGACAGGAACACCATGTCATGAATACCAGAATTGAAAGTCTAGTATAACTTAATCCTAGTTTGTTGAACTGTACGTTTATTTACCACAGTCCTGCTCGTGGTTTATCCTCTGGATCCAGCACAGGAAGTAATTCCATTTTTCTGTGGGAGGCATCCATTCAGATGATCAGTTACAATGATGATCAGATCAGCTTAGGCATGAACCGGACCATTGTGTCCACTAACATTTTGCGAAATAAAATGCTGCTGCTGTAAAATTAGGCTAGAAGGGATCTCGCTAGGTCATCCTTCCAAATCTCGTCTCGTTACACAAATAGAAGGTGAAACTTATTTGGCTAGGCTGCTGGATGTACCATGCCACACTGGGAAAGTTAAATTAATTGTCTTTAACCTCAATGAGGTTAAGAGACAAGGCTTTTCGATCATATTTATTCAATTTGAAAGGAAGACAGATGACAGTTAATTAGCTAACTGATGTTATAAAGCATGAAATCAGAAGCTAACAGTAACGTAGCTAGGAAGTTCATTCGCTCACTCACCCACGTTCGAAGGCACAGTGTTATCTTTTGCACGTCGTTTAGCTGCTATTTCAATTATATGATGTATAATATAGCTACATTAATCAATATAAAGACATGTTGACGGTTTAGCTGCACAAAAAGTATGTACTAGCTGCTTTCCCAGCTAGCTAGCAACAAAATGTCAGACTCAAGAGTCCATTGTCGTGTCCGCGCGTAAACGACGTAACAGCGCTGTCGTCATGGATATTGCGCAGGTGTAGAGTCTGTGTGCGGTGCCAATGTGTCCACATGAGGTCACTGTTGTTGCAGGACTAAATATCCCAACACGCACATTACCCAAGAGGATGACTGGGAGGACTACCAATAGAGAGACTGGGAAGATCTAAATTGCATAATCCTCACATCTTCCTCAGCGAGGAGTTCTCTGAAGCTATGCAACAGAGGCAAAAATAACTGATCCCTGCCATGACGCCTGCCAGGGAGCTTGGGAACATTGCTTGCATCCGCTATGGCATAATCATTGTCCACCCTCCCACCCAAAAGTCTGGAAGTGGTGAGAGAGCTCCAACCCCACATCACACTACTACACTCACAAGTGCCTGATTGCCAAATAAAGTTATTTTCTTCCTTTGTTATTTTTTTCTCTGTCAATATTATGAATATCTCAGATAAGCTACCAAGTAAACATCCAAAGATAGCCCATATTAATATATGTAGCCTTAGAAATAACATTAATTTATTGACTATATCTGAGACTTAGATCATTAATTTGATAATACATTAGTAGCGAAACAGGGAGTAGCGATACCCCCACCCCCCTTTTGCCCTTAGAACAGTGTCTTGCCCATTCATCCTCTGAATGGCACACATACACAATCCATGTCTCAATTGTCCCAAGGCTTAAAAATCCTTATTTCACCTGTCTCCTCTTTATCTACACCGATTGAAGTGGATTCAACAAGTGACATCAATAAGGTATCATACTGTAGCTTTCACCTGGATTCGCCTGGTCAGTCTATGTCATGGAAAGAGCAAGTGTTCTTAGTGTTTTGCATACTCAGTGTATAGCCTTGACAGACATACGTACTTGCAATTCCAATGTAACAGAATTACACTTTAACTCTGTCTTTTCACTTTAAAATGTATGCCAAACAAAAACCATTGATTTCAACGTTTAACAAACCATACAAGGAAAACTTGTAATAATTTTCACATAACATTTTTGAAAAACAAATTTGGTGGAAGAACTGTGCAGATGCAAACATTGGTATACATACTTCAGTGTATGTGTATATATATACACTATCGTTCACAAGTTTGGGGTCACTTAAAAATGTTCTTATTTTTTTAAGATTATTATTTTTTGTCCATTAAAATAACATCAAATTGATCAGAAATACAGTGTAGACATTGTTAATGTTGTAAATGACTATTGTATTGATTTGTTTTTGAATATCTACATAGGCGTAGAGGCCCATTATCAGCAACCATCACTCCTGTGTTCCAATGGCACGTTGTGTTAGCTAATCCAAGTTTTTAATTTTAAAAGGCTAATTGATCGTTAGAAAACCCTGTTGCAATTATGTTAGCACAGCTGAAAACTTTTGTTCTGAATAAAGAAGCAATAAAAATGGTCTTCTTTAGACTACTTGAGTATCTGGAGCATCAGCACTTGTGGGTTCGATTACAGGCTCAAAATGGCCCAGCATCCCGAAGTCTCCTCTTCACTGTTAACGTTGAGACTGGTGTTTTGGGGGTACTATTTCATGAAGAAATGTATTTTATTTTATTTATTTATTTATTCAATTTTGAGTTTATATACACTACCAGACAAAAGTTTGGCACACCTACTCATTCAAGGGTTTTTCTTAATTTTTTACTATTTTCTACATTGTAGAATAATAGTGAAGACATCAAAACTATGAAATAACACATATGGAATCCACATATGCTGGGCACTTGTTGGCTGCTTTTCCTTCACTCTGCAGTCCAACTCATCCCAAACCATCTCATTTGGGTTGAGATCAGGCGACTGAGGAGGCCAGGTCATCTGATGCAGAACTCCATCACTCTCCTTCTTGGTCAAATAGCCCTTACACAGCCTGGAGGTGTGTTGGGTCATTGTCCTGTTGAAAAACAATTATCGTCCCACTAAGCGCAAACCAGGTGGGAAGGCGTGTCGCTGCAGAATGCTGTGGTAGCCATGCTGGTTAAGTGTGCCTTGAATTCTAAATAAATCACAGACAGTGTCACCAGCAAAGCACCCCCACACCATAACACCTCTTCCACCATGATTCACGGTGGGAACCACACACGCGGAGATCATCCGTTCACCTACTCTGCAGTTAGAACCAAAAATCTCAAATTTGGACTCATCAGACCAAAGGACAGATTTCCACCGGTCTAATGTCTGTTGCTCGTGTTTCTTGGCCCAAGCAAGTCTCTTCTTCTTACTGGTGTCCTTTAGTAGTGGTTTCTTTGCAGCAATTCGACCACGAAGGCCTGATTCACGCAGTCTCCTCTGAACAGTTGATGTTTAGATGTGTCTGTTACTTGAACTCTGTGAAGCTGCCACACCCTGATCTGTTTCACCTGTCCTTTTATTGTCTCCACCCCCTCCAGGTGTCGCTTGTTTCCCCAGTGTATTTATCCCTGTGTTTCCTGTCTCTCTGTGCCAATTCGTCTTGTATGTTCAAAGTCAACCAGCGGGTTTCCTGTACTCCTGCTATTCTCCTTTTTCTAGTCCTCCCAGTTTTGACCCTTGCCTGTTCTGGACTCTGTACCCGCCTGCCTGACCATTCTGCCTGCCTTGACCTCGAGCCTGTCTGCCACTCTGTACCTCCTGGACTCTGAACTGGTTTTGACCTTTTGACTGTCTATGACCATTCTCTTGCCTACTCCTTTCTGGATTATTAAACATCTTAAACTCCAACCATCTGCCTCATGTGTCTGCATCTGGGTCTCGCCTTGTGTCATGATAGAAGCATTTATTTGGGCTGGTAACTCTAATGAACTTGTCCTCTGCAGCAGAAGTAACTCAGTGTCTTCCTTTCCTGTGGCGGTCCTCATGAGAGCCAGTTTCATCATAGTGCTTGATGATTTTTGCGACTGCATTTGAAGAAACTTTCAAAGTTCTTGAAATGTTCCCGGATTGACTGACCTTCATGTCTTAAAGTAATGATCGACTGTTGTTTCGCTTATTTGATTCGATTAACACTTTTTTCGTTGCTACATGATTCCATATGTGCTATTTCATAGTTTGATGTCGTCACTATTCTACAGTGTAGAAAATAGTAAAATAAAGAAAAACCCTTGAATGAGTACAGTATGTATACAGTTGAAGTCTGAAGTGTCCATACACTTTAGCCAAATACATTTAAACTCAGTTTTTCACAATTCCTGACATTTCATCTTAGCAAAAGTTCCCTGTCTTAGGTCAGTTAGAATCACCACTTTATTTTAAGAATGTAAAATGTCAGGATAATAGTAGAGAGAATGATTTACTTCAGCTTTTAGTTCTTTCATCACAATCCCAGTGGGTCAGAAGTTTACATACACTCAATTAGTATTTGGTAGCATTGCCTTTAAATTGTTAAACTTGGGTCAAACATTTCGGGTAGCCTTCCACAAGCTTCCCACAATAAGTTGGGTGAATTTTGGCCAATTCCCCATAACAGAGCTGGTGTAACTGAGTCAGGTTTGTAGGCCTCCTTGCTCGCACATCCTTTTTCAGTTTTGCCCACAAATTTTCTATGGGATTGAGGTCAAGGCTTTGGGATGGCCACTCCAATACCTTGACTTTGTTGTCCTTAAGCCATTTTGCCACAACTTTGGAAGTATGCTTGGGGTCATTGTCCATTTGGCAGACCATTTGCGACCAAGCTTTAACTTCCTGACTGATGTCCTGGGAAGTTCCTTCAATATATCCACATAATTTTCATCCCTCATGATGCCATCTATTTTGTGAAGTGCCCCAGTCCTTCCTGCAGCAAAGCACCCCACAACATGATGCTGCCACCCCCGTGCTTCACGGTTGGAATGGTGTTCTTCGGCTTTCAAGCCTCCTCCTTTTCCCTCCAAGTGTAACGATGGTCATTATCGCCAAACAGTTTCATCAGACCAGAGAACATTTCTCCAAAAAGTATGATCTTTGTCCCCATGTGCAGTTGCAAACCGTAGTCTGCCTTTTTTATGGCGGTTTTGGAGCAGCGGCTTCTTCCTTGCTGAGCTGCCTTTCAGGTTATTTCGATATAGGACTCGTTTTACTGTGGATATAGATACTTTTGTACCTGTTTCCTCCAGCATCTTCACAAGGTCCTTTGCTGTTGTTCTGGAATTGATTTGCACTTTTCGCATCAAAGTACGTTCATCTCTAGGAGACAGAACGCGTCTCCTTCCTGAGCGGTATGACGGCTGCGTGGTCCCATGGTGTTTATACTTGCGTACTATTGTTTGTACAGATGAACGTGGTACCTTCAGGCGTTTGGAAATTGCTCCCAAGGATGAACCAGACTTGTGAAGGTCTACAATTTTTTTCTGAGGCCTTGGCTGATTTCTTTTGATTTTCCCATGATGTCAAGCAAAGAGGCACTGAGTTTGAAGGTAGGCCTTGAAATACATCCACAGGTACACCTCCAATTGACTCAAATGATGTCAATTAGCCTATCAGAAGCTTCTAAACCATGACATCACTTTCTGGAATTTTCCAAGCTGTTTAAAGGCACAGTCAACTTAGTGTATGTAAACTTCTGATCCACTGGAATTGTGATACAGTGAGTTATAAGTGAAATAATTTGTCTGTAAACAATGTTGGAAAAATGACTTGTGTCATGCACACAGTAGATGTCCTAACCGACTTGCCAAAACTATAGTTTGTTTCGAAGAAATTTGTGGAGTGGTTGAAAAATGAATTTTTATGACCCCAACCGAAGTGTATGTCAACTTCCGACTTCAACTGTATATATGTATACCAGTCAAATGTTTGTACACACCTACTTTATTTTTACTATTTTCTACATTGTAGAATAATATAAGAAACTTTTGAATGAGTAGGTCTGTCCAAACTTTTGACTGGTACTGTATACATTCAGAGACATATTCCTGTCATGTCAAATGTTGTTGAAGTGCTGTGGTTCACCTGCCTCATCTCAAGCCTGTTCTTTTGGGGTACTGCTATAGGCCACCAAGTGCTAACAGTCAGTATCTGGATAATATGTGTGAAATTCTTGATAATGTGTGTGATGTTAACAGAGGTCTATTTTTTGGGTGACCTGAATATAGACTGGTATTCATCCAACTGTCCGCTCAAGGGAAAGCTTATCACTGTAACCAGTGCCTGTATTCTGGTTCAGGTTATTAATCAACCTACCAGGGCGTTTACAGACACTACAGGAACTATATCATCCATGTGTATTGACTAATGCTGCAGAACTGTTTTATGAAGCTGTATCCACACCCATTGGATACAGTGACCATCATATAGCGGTTATGTCCAGAAAAGCCTAAATTCCAAAGACTAGGCCTAAAATAGTGTGTAACAGAACATACAAAATGTTTTGTAGATGTACATTTTTGGGGGGAGTTATGTGTGTAATGAGGAGCATCCAGACAACTGCACTTCTGACATTGTTTCTTCCAGTTATTGATAAGCATGTGTAAAGGACATCTCGCTGCTTGCTTGGCGAGTACCACTTCCTCCTGATTTGGCTCACACCGAGGCTCGAACCCAGGACCTCTGCTTTGCTATCACATGTGACTTCCCTCCTGAAGTCGTCTTACCAGTCTCGTCACTCGAAAAGCTAGCTATTCACTGGTGCAAGTGGGGACACTTCAGGCTGGGGAGTAAGTTTCACACATTCCCATATGCTACATTCACCCCTCAAATTTACTTAACTATAGATAGGGGTCACGGCACCACTGTAAAGGACGTCACACTGCTTGCTTAGCGAGTACCACTCCCTCCTGATTTGACTCACACCGAGGCTCGACTCAGGAATGTTGCTTTGCTAGCACGTGACCGCCCTCCTGAAGCCGCCTTACCTGTCACGCCATGAAAAAGGCTAGCTATTTGCTGGTGCAAGTGGGGACACTTTAGGCTAAGGAGCAAGTTTCATACATCACCATGGCCTACCTATTAAGAAACTGACGGTTAGAACTTTTAAGGCTCCGTGGATTGATGAGGAATGGAAAAACTGTATGGTTGAGAGAGATGAAGCTAAAGGAGTAGCTAATAAGTCTGGCTCACATCTGATTGGCAAACGTATTGTAAATTGAGAAATTATGTGACTAAACTGAACAAAAAGAAGAAACTCTATTATGAAATTAAGATAAATATGATAAAGTATGATGGAAAAATGCTTTAGAGTACTTTAAAAGGAAATGTACAGTATTATACAGAGCCATGAGTGCATGGAACTCCCTTCCATCTTACATAGCGCAAGTGAACAGCAAACCTGGTTTAAAAAAACTAAGAAAGCAACACCCCATGGCACAACACCTCTACCCCATGTGACCTACTTGTTGTATGTACTGTCATGTATGTGGAACTGATAGATACACACACACTACATGTTCATGTTTTTATATGTATGTAAATTGTAAAGCATTTAGTCTGTAATGTCTTTTTCATTATGTGTTGAACCCCAGTTAGACTGTTGGCATCGGCTAATGGGGATCCTAAAAAATATAATCAATCCAAAATGAAATGATGGGCAGAAAGACTAATTGAACTCCATCTTTCATTGAATCAGAAGGCTCATTCATAACAAAACCTTTTGATGTTGCCAATTATTTTAATGACTATTTCATTGGCAAAGTGGGCAAACTCAGGAATGAAATGCCAACAACAACTGTGAGCCATCATATTCATGCATAACAGACCTAATGATGAAAGAAAGGCATTGAAATTTAGAATTCTGTATAGTTTGTGTGGGAAACCAACTGTTATTGACATTTATATTTTACATTACATTTTTGTAATTTAGCAGACGCTCTTATCCAGAGCGACTTACAGTACTGAGTGCATACATTTTCATACTTTTTTGTACAACTTAGATGGAAAGCTACCCAGGATGGTAGCGGACTGTATTGCCACTCCTGTTTGTCATATCTTTAATCTGAGTCTGGAGAAAAGTGTTTGTCCTCAGACCCGGAGGGGAAGCTAAAGTCATTCCGCTACCCAAGAATGGTCAAGCGCTCTTTACTGGTTCTAACTAATCATTCCCTAAGTTCTAGACATCAGCTATTATTATTGTGTTGAAAGTCCCAAATTGTCTGTATAATCAACTTACATACTGAGTGTATAAAACATTAAGGACACCTTCCTAATATTGATTCATATTCAGAAAACTTTAATGTCCTCAGAGAGGCAATTCATCTTGCAGCAGTCATAAAACATATAACATCTAAAAATGTAAAATAAATAGCAAAGGATATTTACAAACAAATAGGCAGGGTAAGTGCAGTTTCATAGTGCAAGTGCGAAGTGCAATTAGTCCAACATTTAAGTTGCAGAAATGCATTCGGAATAAAAGAGAACTTGGCCCTATTTTTGTTAACTAGAGGTAGTCTGTGTTTTGTATACACAGTGCATAGCTTTGACATATATAGCTCCTGTCTGGGTTGGCGCCCCCACTTGGGATGTGCTGTGGCGGAGATCTTTGTGGGCTATACTCGGCCTTGTCTCAGGATGGTAAGTTGGTGATTGAAGATATCCCTCTAGTGGTGTGGAGGCTGTGCTTTGGCAAAGTGGGTGGGGTTATATCCTGCCTGTTTGGCCCTGTCCGGGGGTATCGTCGGATGGGGCCACAGTGTCTCCCGACCCCTCCTGTCTCAGCAGTCATTTATGTGTCGGGGGGCTAGGGTCAGTCTGTTATATCATGAGTATTTCTCCTGTCTTATCTGGTGTCCTGTGTGAATTTAAGTATGCTCTCTATGAACATTCGAACATCTTGGCCATGTTCTGTTATAATCTCCACCCGGCACAGCCAGAAGAGGACTGGCCACCCCTCATAGCCTGGTTCCTCTCTAGGTTTCTTCCTAGGTTATTGCCTTTCATGGGAGTTTTTCCTAGCCACCGTGCTTCTACATGTAACGGTTTTCTTCCATTGGTGAAGGAGAGGACCAAAATGCAGCGCGGCTAGTGTTCAACATATTTAATAAACAAAGAGACGAATACGTGAACACTATACAAAATAACAAATGTGAAAACCGAGACAGACCTATCTGGTGCAGAAAACAAACACAGAGACAGGAAACAATCACCCACAAAATCCCAACACAAAACAAGCCTCCTATATATGATTCTCAATCAGGGACAACGATTGACAGCTGCCTCTGATTGAGAACCATATTAGGCTGGACACAGAAACAGACAAACTAGACACACAACATAGAATTCCCACCCAGCTCACGTCCTGACCAACACTAAACAAGCAAAACACATAAGAACTCTGGTCAGGACGTTACACTACACCTGCATTGCTTGCTGTTTGAGGTTTTAGGCTGGGTTTCTGTACAGCACTTTGAGATATCAGCTGATGTAAGAAGGGCTTTATAAATACATTTTATTTTATTTTATTTTATTTGACAGATACCCACGGGCAATTCCACTGTATGTGGACACCCCTTAAAATTTGTGGATTTGACTATTTCAGCCACACCCGTTGCTGACAGGTTTATAAAATTGAGCACACTGCCATGCAATCTCCATAGACAAATATTGGCAGTAGAATGGCCTTACTGAAGAGCTCAGTGACTTTCAATGTGGCACCGTCATAGGATGCCCTCTTTCCAACAAGTCAGTTTGTCAAATTTCTGCCCTGTTAGAACTGCCCTGGTCAACTGTAAGTGCTGTTATTGTGAAGTGGAAACGTCTAGGAGCAACAACGGCTCAGCCGCAAAGTAGTAGGCCACACAATCTCACAGAACGGGACTGGCGAGTGTTAAAGCATGTAGCTTTAGAAGGAATTCAAGGCACACTTAACTAGCATGGCTACCACAGCATTCTACAGCGATACGCCATCCCATCTGGTTTGCACTTAGAGGGACTATCATTTGTTTTCAACAGGATAATGACCCAACACACCTCCAGGCTGTGTAAGGGCTGTTTGACCAAGAAGGAGAGTGATGGAGGGCTGCATCAGATGACCTGGCCTCCACAATCACCCGACCCCATCCCAATTGAGATGGTTTGGGATGAGTTGGACCGCAGAGTGAAGGAAAAGCAGCCAACAAGTGCTGAGCATATGTGGGAACTCCTCCAAGACTGTTGGAAAAGCATTCCAGGTGAAGTTGGTTGAGAGAATGCCAAGAGTGTGCAAAGCTATCATCAAGGCAAAGGTTGGCTACTTTGAAGAATCTCAAATATTGTCACGGATCCCCCCGGTACTGCTGCTCATTCCGTTCACCAGCTCCGGAGGTCTACCTCACTGGCCTTCTAGGCATCACTGAACTGGATCAATACCATCAACCCCGGACTGTCTTGTCTCATTACGCACACCTGGTTGACATCCCCCCTGATTAGTATGTTATATACTGTCTGTGCCCTCTGTTCCCCATTGTCCTTGTCGGTTATTGTTACCATGTCCGTTGGTCCTGTGAGTACCTGTGCTGTTGTGCTGTTGTATCGGCGTCCATGCTACATGTTATTGTGCACTTGTTTTACGGGTCTCGTCCTGTGTATCATTTAGAGGTTTACACCTCACTCTTTTGGTTGGGTGGAGTAAATAAAAATCCCTATTTTGTATTACTGCACCTTTCTCCATAAATATAAAATATATGTTTTATTTGTTTAACACTTTTTAGGTTACTACATGATTCCATATGTGTTATTTCATAGTTTTGATGTCTTCACTATTATTCTACAATATTGAAAATAGTACAAATAAAGAAAAACCCTTCTGGGAACCAGACTTACAGAGTAGAGAGTGGGAGATAGTTTTGAACCAGGCCTGAGATCTTCCTTTCCACCCTCAGATAGAAAGTGTCACAATTTCCAGGAATGTTTGGTGATTTAGCATGAGATAAATCGAGGAAAATGACATTAACTACACATGGCAGCCAGAAAGTCCATTTCAAGTTCAATTCACTATAGATCTGGAGAATCTTGACATTTTGACATCCATTGTCCAGTCCTATCCTTCCTTGTCTAATTCTTGACATGAGATGACATGAAATAGCTGCTGCGGATATCCTTTGTCTACCCAGCCTGACTCAGTGGTTGTCTTAGTCTATTCCCAGAGGTAGACTCTGTCCTGGGCTATGCTTATCTGGTCTTCCCCCCTCCAGCACAGTGGGAATGTCAAGAGTTTCAAAACGTTGCTTTGTCTTTTCTTAAGAAGCAATGATAAGTAGAACATAAATTAGAGAAAGGGAGTGAGGGGAAGAGAGAGTGACAAGGCTGCGGAAAAGTGTGTCCTGTGCGTGTGTTTGTGTGTGTGTGTGTGTGCGCACCTAACGAACCAGGCTCTCTGGAGCCCAAATGAAATAACATATTAGGGTTACTGTGGCAGTTTTGGGGTGGGGCTATATACAGTAGCAAGCCAGTGAGAGAGGAAGCTGCATGCAGAGTGAGTCGTCTTTTTAAGCCGCTCTTCATCTCTCCACCAATTGAAGTGCTGGTTTTATTTGGACCCCTTCTGCAGAAAGCAGCCTGTTAATCAGGATTAGTAGGGACCCTGCTAGTCCAGCTTGGCCAGGAAAGGGCAGGTCATCACCAGGTTACTAGACCACTGGAGCTGTACTGGGCAAGCTGTGAAAATAACATCCAGACAAAACCAATAGAAAGCCAAGTCACTATCCATCTGCTATTGTCCTTTCACCTATGAGGTGTTTAACTCTGCTGAAGGGCAGAATAAGGTTTATTGTCCAAGGGGTATTACATAATGGCAGATTTCAAACAGAGATACAGTGGCTTGCGAAAGTATTCACAAGCAAATTCGACAAAAAAAAGAACTTGAGCGTGCATAACTATTCACCCCCCCAAAGTCAATACTTTGTTGAGCCACCTTTTGCAGCAATTACAGCTGCAAGTCTCTTAGGGTATGTCTCTATAAGCTTGGCACATCTAGCCACTGGGATTTTTGACCATTCTCAAGGCAAAACTACTCCAGCTTCTTCAAGTTGGATGGGTTCCGCTGGTGTACAGCAATCTTTAAGTCATACCACAGATTCTCAATTGGATTGAGGTCTGGGCTTTGAATAGGCCATTCCAAGACATTTACATGTTTCCCCTTAAACCACTCAAGTGTTGCTTTAGCAGTATGCTTAGGGTCATTGTCCTGCTGGAAGGTGAACCTGCGTCCCAGTCTCAAATCTCTGGAAGACTGAAACAAATTTCCCTCAATAATTTCCCTGTATTTAGTGCCATCCATCATTCCTTCAATTCTGACCAGTTTCCCAGTCCTTGCCGATGAAAAACATCCCCACAGCATGATGCTGCCACCACCATGCTTCACTGTGGCGATGGTGTTCTCGCAGTGATGAGAGGTGTTGGATTTGCGCCAGACATGGCATTTTCCTTGATGGCCAAAAATATACATTTTAGTCTCATCTGACCAGAGTACCTTCTTCCATATGTTTGGGGAGTCTCCCACATGCCTTTTGGCGAGCACCAAACGTGTTCGCTTATTTTTTTCTTTAAGCAATGGCTTTTTTCTGGCCACTTCCGTAAAGCCCAGCTCTATGGAGTGTACAGGTTAAGGTGGTCCTATGGACAGATACTCCAATCTCTGCTGTAGAGCTTTGCAGCTCCTTCAGGGTTATCTTTGGTCTCTTTGTTGCCTCTCTGATTAATGCCCTCCTTGCCTGGTCTGTGAGTTTTGGTGGGCGGCCCTCTCTTGGCAGGTTTGTTGTGGTGCCATATTCTTTCCATTTTTTAATAATGGATTTAATGGTACTCCGTGGGATGTTCAAAGTATCAGATATTTTTTTATAACCCAACCCTGATCTGTACTTCTCCACAACTTTGTCCCTGACCTGTTTGGAGAGCTCCTTGGTCTTCATTGTGCCGCTTGCTTGGTGGTGCCCCATGCTTAGTGGTGTTGCAGACTCTGGGGCCTTTCATAACAGGTTCATATATACTAAGATCATGTGACAGATCATGTGACACTTAGATTGCACACAGGTGGACTTTATTTAACTAATTATGTCACTTCTGAAGGTAATTGGTTGCACCAGATCTTTTTTTTTTTTTTTTTGAAACAAGTAATTTTTTTTACTTCACCAATTTGGACTATTTTGTGGACTACTTGAAATACAAATAAAAATCGATTTAAATTACAGGTTGTAATTCAACAAAATACAAAAAACTCCAAGGGGGATGAATACTTTTCCAAGGCACTTTATTGGTGATGAATTCATGTGCTTTGGGTGAGATGGTGGGAGTAGCCTCTATCCCCAAAATATGTGAGGTTCACTCCAGATTTGTTTTTACAGTTGGTTTTATCATATAACTTGAGCAGACATTGTCATCTCTTTCCTGTTTAGTGCAATGCAGTTCAATGGTGTAGATGAACACATTAGCTTCAATGGTAGATGAACACATTAGCTTCAATGGTGTAGATGAACACATTAGCTTCAATGGTGTAGATGAACACATTAGCTTCAATGGTGTAGATGAACACATTAGCTTGGCATTAATACCTCTTCCAAGGTAATTTATACTAAAAATGTTATTTTTGAGAGAGATTTTGTGATAGATAACAAACAAAACACATTTTGTCATTTAACTCTGTTGAATAAGCTTGTTTTCTTGTTGATAGAGACCAAGCATGTGTATATAATATATGAGTGTAAATGTACAGTGAGTGTACAAAACATTATGAATACCTGTGCTTTTCATGACATAAACTGACCTGGTGAATCCATGTGAATCTATGATCCCTTATTGATGTCACTTGTTAAATTCACTTCAATAAGTGTATTTGAAGGGGAGGAGACACGTTTAAGAAGGATTTTTAAGCCTTGAGACAATTGGGACATGGATTGTGTATGTGTGCCGTTCAGAGTGTGAATGGGCAAGACAAAATATTTAAGTGCCTTTAAACGGGGTATGGTAGTAGGCGCCAGGCGGACCGGTTTGTGTCAAGAACTGCAACGCAGCTGTTTTTTTCACACTCAACAGTTTCCTGTGTGTATCAAGAACAGTCCACCATCCAAAGGACATCCAGCCAACTTGACACAACTATGGGAAGCAATGGAGTCAACATGGGCCAGCATCCCTGTGGAATGCTTCCGAATCGTTGTAGAGTCCATGGCCCAACGAATTGAAGCGGGACAACTCAATATTAGGAGGGGTTTTTACTGTTTGTACACTCAGTGTATACTTTGCAATTGTCATCATCTTTGTCATGGAAGCCTATTTTTGTTGAGTTTTACATAAAGATACATTCTGCAGTAGCGACAAGTATAATGTTCCTTGGAAAAACTGAAGCTAAATCCAGCCATCACTAATTCATAGAGGCTGGTGTGAGTGACTACAGCGAGATATACTACATCATAATGTCAGGATCACTGTGAGTGTGTGTGTGTGTGTGTGGGTGTGTGTTGTGTGTGTGGGTGTGTGTGTGTGTGTGGTGTGTGGTGTGGTGTGTGTGTGTGTGTGTGGTGTGTGTGTGTGTGTGTGTGTGTGTGTGGTGTGTGTGTGGTGTGTGTGTGTGTGTGTGTGGTTGTGTGTGTGTGCATGCGTGCGGTGCGTGGGGTGGGGTTTATTTGGTGGAGGCATTGGTCCATTGTCACCAGCATCCTTTCCTTTAACCCACCCTCTGGTTCCTTCAATCAAATGCTTTCCCCTGCCCTGACCAATCACAAGTGTCCATGATTGTCACTTCTATCAAAGTGACAGGCGGTT
>NC_036844.1:19242573-19263980 GCF_002910315.2 Salvelinus sp. IW2-2015
TCTCTCTAGCTGCAGATAGCATCTGGTTTCTGGTTATTTCCTCAGCTCCTCTGACCTCCTCTCCTCTCCTGCTGTAGCCTCAGTCTGGGATGGAAGCTCCCAGTGTACACATCGTCACCCCGGGCAACCTACCTGACAACTCGCCTGAGTTCACGCTGAAAACTTTTGGTGAGTACAAGTCTTCTTTTTCCTTTTTTTTGGCTCCAAGTGAAAGGTTTGAGTAGTGAATTGTCGTTTTGGTGGGGTATTCTGTAGGTTTTTGTATTTGTTGTGATTGTACACTTGTAGCATAGCACTAGCCAATCAGATGGGTTTGTCCAGTCAACTTCCTGGTAACCCATGGGGAGTCTACTCTCTGCTACAGAGGTTGAGTCATATGGGGGTGACGATCTCTCTTTCTTTCTCTCACTCTATCTCTATCCATCTGCACTTGAGGCCAAGAGCCGTGGGCACAAGCACTAAAATACTTTCATTTATGTTTAATATTTTAGCAAAGTGTGTCCACACTGAGTCAGTTCTGAGAAGTCAGTCAAGCTCCACCCTTTTGGGTCAATGTAACTTTCAGTGCCACTTGGACAATTCCTTCACCACATTGATAAAGACAGTGACAGTGCAGGAATTCGGTCAATGGACACACATGATACACCGATACACTATACCTGAACATGAGCCTCTATTACCAGCATCTCTTTGGTGGGCTCAGGTGTACTGGGAAGTCATTTGGCTGGTAATGAGGGTCCCCTTGTTTCTCAAACGCTAAATAATTCATATATGGTATTTAGACAGGACGATGCACCTGGTTTCAAAAGGCAACACTCATTAATAATGTAGTATTTAGCTGTCCTGCCTGAAGCTAGGAGAGGAACATTAGGATAGGCACCAGGGGGGTGGGGGAGTTGAGATGGAGCTCAAGGTTTAATGGGGTCATAGATTTGTTCCATGAGAGAATGAGAGTATAAGTAGACACAATACATATGGAAATATAATATACTCCTCTGGAAAAGACATGAAAAAGTAATAGAAAGGCATATGTTTTGGAGATGATCTATAGTCTTTTACATCTATTCAATACTTTTATGATTTAGCAGAAATTGTGGGTGCTACACATTGGTGGTGGGTCGGCTCAGGTCATGGTGTTTGTATCAGGGGTTGGAACCAAAATATTTTTTCTATTGTTTCGTTCTGAACAGAAACAGTTATTTTTTTCAATCCGTTCCTCTGTTCCGACCAGCAAAATAAAGTTCTGAACCGGTTCGAACCCCAAAAAAGTAACGGTTTATATCGTTCCTTTCTGCTCCTTTCTTAACCTCTGAAATCATTATTATTATTCTTTTTTACATTAGCTATCTCGACATTTCATTACTTCACCAATCATTGCGGATAGAGCAGCTTGCTATGGAGCGGGCAGGCTATTTAGATGCATTGGACAGACAAGTGTAGGGCGCGAGATGCAAAAGTTTGCTGGTGGGGAGAGAGCGAGAGGGGGTGGAAGAGGAGGATTGGCTTGAAGTGCTGAGCATATTGCTGTTATGACATGCATTATCTGTATTAGGCTCACAGAATAATACCTACGGAGGAGCGGCTTCTATGAAATAACTCTGAATTTCTTTGAACTTCAGAGAGTTGGCTTCACGTTGGGGCGGCAGGTAGCCTAGTGGTTAAACTAGGCTACCTGCCGTTGGACTAGTAACCGAAAGCGTTGGTCTAGTAACCGAAAGGTTGCAAGATTGAATCCCAGAGCTGACAAGGTGAAAATCTGTCGTTCTGAACAAGGCAGTTAACCCACTGTTCCTAGGCCGTCATTGAAAATAAGAATTTGAGAAAAAAAAAGTTGGACCAGAGCTAGCTAGATAGCTAACAAGCTTGTGTGTGCAGAGCGGCACCAGAATTAAAATAAAAACACGTCTTAACTTTTTGTAGTTAATAAATCCAATGTGAAATGTGATAACTATAGCATTTCTAGCATTGAAAAAGTTAATCCATTCTTCTGAGTAACAGAGTGAGGGATTTGCATAGGCACTTTGTTGCATTTTTGTGGAACTGGAAAAAAATGCATGGAATGTAAAATAACGTTATTAACCAGCTCTCATGATTTTAAAATAATGGTCCTGTTCCGGAACTGTCACGCCCTGGCCTTAGTATTCTTTGTTTTCTTTATTATTTTAGTTAGGTCAGGGTGTGACATGGGGTTAGGTTTGTGTTTTTGTATTGTCTTGGGTGGTTTGGAYTGTCTAGGGGGATTTGTTAGAGTGTATGGGTTTGTGTTGAGTGGATGTGTCTAGAATAGTCTATGGTTTAGTGTATGTGTCTAGTATAGTCTATGGTTGAGTGTAGGTGTTTAGAAAAGTCTATGGCTGCCTGATTTGGTTCTCAATCAGAGACAGCTGGTCATAGTTGTCTCTGATTGGGAGCCATATTTAAGGGAGCCATAGGCTTTWGGTATTTGTGGGAAATTGTCTATGTAGAACYTTTGTAGCCTGTATGTATGTGCACAACGTTTGTAGCTTCACGGTCGTTTTGTTGTTTTGTTAGTTTGTATAGTGTTTTGTGTCGTGTTCATCTTCGTGGTGTTAATAAAAGGAAGATGGCTTATTTTCCAAATGCTGCGTTTTGGTCCGTCTCTCAACCACACGATCGTGACAGGAACAGCATAGATCACTTTCGTTCCTGGTTCTGATTCTGTTCTGCCCCCCAAAAATCTTATTTTCAGGTTTGTGGTTCTGTTTCCTGAACCAGGTCCAACCCTTGGTTTGAACCATTAGATATGACACTGTATGCATTATACATGTATATTGTTGTTGTTATCATGATCTGCACTGGATGTTCTCAAACCCTCTTTACATCCCAGCTAAACACTTAAAATAGACAGAGCTATAACTGCACTATAATCAGGCTGTATTTGGCCCAGAGAGACTGAAGTAACTGTGTACCAGCAGCGTGAGATGAGGATTACATCTGTAGAGTCATTACTGTAGTGCAGCAGATGCTTTCCTCCTTCTTTTTCACATGACACACAAAGGAATGATAAAACCAGCAAAGCCTGCACAAAGCCGTTGGCCCCATGCCCTTTCCGTGTTTTAAACCTGGTCGTGTCTGCCGGGTTCCTTCAGTAATGCTTTCGCTTGTGGTGTTCTAGCCCATCGGGGGAAGAAGCACTGCCACACACACAATGTGTTGTTTACTAGTTTGCCTCTCCCTGGATAAGTGGAAGGTTTGGCCCCCTAAATCCAAAATGCTGACTTGTCTTCCTCTCTCATCCCTCAGTTGTCGCACTGGCAGGTGCATGTAATGTAAGAAAAGCTCCTGAGAGATTGACCCAGAAATGGGGTCAAATCATGTTTCTTCCTCATCCCTCTGCCTTGAAAATGGTGCTTACACACAATATCTAATTTGCTGACTTTGCTGACCCTCCACATTGACCGCAGACCTTATTAATGACTCGTTGGTTGAATTTTAGGAGGATACCATCAATAACACTAGCGTTAATGTGCCCTTGCCAACCCCATAAACGGCCATTAATCACACACACTTGTTCCAGCCGGAACCCAACCAGAACAGGAAGCCCCAGTGTGCTTGGTACCGCGATTGAACTTGACAGATCTTAAACGGCCGCTCTGGATTAAGAGCCACTTAATTCTCCATTCACTGTTTTCCCCTCTGAGAGCCACCTGTTAGGAAATTGGCTACATAGGCCGACATACATTTTCCCTTCCCTTAGCTGAGGTCCTTGGCTGAGAAAGGCACTTTAGGGCTGATTGTGACTACAGCTGAAGGTACTGCTGGTGCTGCTTCTCTGTGACAAGCAAAGAGAGAAGAATATGGTATGTAAATTATGTAAGCAGCTGTGAGGGGAGAGAGAGAGAGAATACTGGGTGATGTCAAAATAGAGAGAAGTAGGCAGAAAGGATGCTGACAGCCTTAGATAGTGTTTTCAGCGTTTAGTCTGTTGTCTTATTGGAGTTTGCGGCCGGGTATCTTTCTGAGTAAAACAGTTAACAGGAGGCTAGATGGAAGATGATAGTGTAAATACTGAGCTCTATGAATTGTGCAAGTGAAGTACAGTTGGCTTCTTTCAATTCTCCCGTGGAAGACGTTTCTCTCAGTTATGCTTTAATTTCTTATGTAAGATAAAAGTGTCTGTGATGCAATGGTTATTGTCCACTGTTCCGAAAAGGGAACTGGGATGTCTCATACCCCTTATCCTTCTCATTTAAAACATGTTTTTCTCTCTTTCCCTTTTCATCACTCCCAGCCCTCTCTTTCTCCTCTGCCTATATCCTGCCCACTGCCACCCACCCCAAAACTACTCTGCTAGTTGATTTCATTTAAATGAAAGCTGTTGCTTTGATTCTCAAAGCTGCATGAATATTTCACTTTGTAGAGAAAAATGTAATGTGTAGAGTGTGATCAGCCTTTCACATGACTCTATTCATGCATGCTAACTGAGGTTTGGACTCTTAGATCAACGGCGTAACTTTGGGGGGTCAATGGGTTCCGGGGGTCAACACCCTTCTAGGGAGGTCCGGGGGAATTTCTCCCTGTGAGATAAAAAAAAAAAGGTTGTGAAAGGGTTGTTTCTGGTGAATATTGAAGGGAAAATACATCCCAAACTTTGCTGATAATTTGGTCAATATATCCCAACCACAACTGAAATAACAATAATTTCTGTATTACTTTAAACTGTTGGTATAACAATAACAGTTCAGAAAGTAAACATGCTTGGCAATTTGTTTGTAGAACAACTATATCAGTTCTGGGTTGTGCTTAATTCAATTGACCATTTGCTATGTTGCGTACCGGCTTGTACTGAACGACACGTTTCCCCAAAACGTTCTTCAACGTTCTGGAACAGACTTTTAGATAACCTATGTTTTCTCTGTTTGGTGGGTGTGACGGGGTGTGGCTTGAAGTAGAGGTCTTCACGAGTCCACCAGACCCTAAATTACGAGATCCGTCCCGGGACCTGAGCGGGTCCGGGTCCAAAATTCAGAGTTTTGTCTGATAGAAATGCCACGGATCTCGAGTATGTACAATTGAAATTGATTTACCAACTGGACCCGATTGGACCCATCCTCTGTTCATTTGTGTGAGGTGATGAGAAATGCGTGAGCTTGTTATCTGTGTCAGCCAATTGCAACTCAATAAAATGTATAGGTTATGTCCAGCTGAAACTGGTTCTGTCCGCTCACCACATGTGCGCCTGCTGCTTAGGAGAGAGAGAGCGAGTGAGAGGGGCATAGGCTACTGTTGATTGTGAAGATGGAGGCCTTTTTCATTGAAGTAAAACAAAGGTTAGATGAGAAAAATATAGCCTAGTGAAAAGAAGCCAACAAGGGAAATGTCCTCCGTTGGGACAAGTTGTAATATTGTCGTGGACAAAGATGAGAAGAATGTTGGCGCAGCCAAATGGACTGTGTGTGTGCAACTCGCTATTCAGGCTTAATTTATTTAGATTTGTATTTATTATCATTTGTTTTATCATTAATTATTATTATTCTATGTCATTATTATTATTATGGTAGGCCTATTTAAGAATCTAAACCTGCGCAAAAAGTGTTTTCTTTCATTTTGTTGTAACATTTTCATTGGCTAAATTAAGTTTGAAGTGTCTTTGAATTTTTTTGCTCTTTAATATAAGTTAAAAGTAGGCCTGTTGTAAAATAAATATAATTAGCCTATTGCTGCCATTTGTTGGGGATGCCTACGGTAGGCACTTGCCTTGTTGGTAATTGCTGCAATTATAGGCCAAGCCTGTTCAAAACTTTTGTGAAGGTTTAAACCAGCTCTTTAAATATGCAACAAATGTTTTGTTTCATTCTGTTGAGCCATTTTCTTTTGCTAAATTAAAGTCCAACTGTAATGTTGTGTTTGACGCAATACAATAGAATTACTGGTAGGCCTATATCTACTCGCACTCAAACCCTGAAAAGGAAGAAACTAAGAGGGCGAGATGCAAAACTTAATTTAATGCCACAATATAATAACCTATTTGTATTACTTGACTTACTTTGATATTACCATAATAAAGGTGAGAAACTTTTGTGAAGGTTTGGTGTGGTATGGCTATTATTTGGCTTAGCTACTGTAGGTCTAAGAAGACAGTGTGCACCGGTGCTCCAACTGACTTTGACAGTTGAACATGAGATGAAAAATAATGTTTTAGGCCTACCAGAGTTACTCCTTCAATCTAACAATATAATGCTTATCTTTATAAAAAATATTCTGATTGGAAATTTCCGAATGATCCTTCTTCTGTACGCCTATATCTATATAACAGTAGTAGCCTATCTGATAGGGATAAAGAAATGTCAGTGTCGGGAACATGGCACCAGCATATCTCTATCTTTCTCTCGGTCTCTAGGGCTTGGCCTAAGCTTCTTTTTTTATATTGTCATGACTCTCTCTCCTTGGTGAGGATCAAAGGTGCCAGATCAGCTCGGCACATGGCTGGCAGATAGCCAGAACGCCCCTCTCTCCCACCAGAGAAGAGAGAGGGAGGAGTTGGGCCGGTTTTATGACTTAACAACCAGTCGTAAAAATCCCTTTGTTACCGAGACTCTTGCCGCCAAAAACTTCAACATCAAACAATGGACACTGGGACAATGTATTTCAACATCCGAATGTTGGGAATGATGAGAGATGGAATACGGGAAATTAATGTATATTTTGTTAGTCCACTAGGGACCTGTTTTCATTGTATTATGTATGTAATCAATAACCTATACTGTGTGTGTTTACGTATTCTGTATTAAGTATTCGATAAATAGCAGTTATCACATTAATGATAGTCACGTCACGACAATATTAATATCATACAGTGGACGCCTAGTCCTATAGGCCTATATGCATACAATGCCCTGATACATTTGTGCTCTAATCTCCAACAGCTGAACCGTGAGGTGGACATTTATTGTTTTAGGAAAGTAAAAACCAATAAGACAATAGGCTATAAAGTTTTGATATGCTACACATCCAAACACAACAAATAGTTTTTTTGCAATTTGTTATAGGTCAATTTTAAGGATACGTAACTGTGGATAATTTGGCCAATATTGATTGTTTATTGATGGTGCTGGCAGCACCCAGTCAAAGGTTTCTTTTTCTTTCTTCTTTTGAATCTGGGTCTCTCGGATCCGAACCGGCACGGGTCTGTTTTTCCACGGGCCTTTTCGGAATGGGTCTGACTGTCCTCTGTTCCATTTGGAACCGGTCTCCGTTTAAAAACAATGTAACCCGTGAAGACCTCTAGCTTGAAGCAATGAGTGACATATTTGAAGCCCAACCCCTCCCTGTTTTTCAACTGGTTGTTTAGAACAGCACCGTTTCCGTTTAATTGATCGTTGCATTACATTTTTTCGGACTGAACGCAGCCCTGGTGACTTTTCTACTCCAAAATGAATGAATGTTCATATCATTTAAATAAAAAGTTCCCCTCCAAAAATGAGCCTAACAACATATTGGTCCATATTGTCAGGCTGGTGTGTTATTTAGCAATAAACATGGTCACCTGTAACCCAACTGATGCAGCATAGTGGCTCTAATAAATAGGCTGAAGCATGCCCATCTGTATTTGTGCTAATCATTAGCAAGATCAGTGATTCTCAAACTTGTTCAGTCATGACCCCTTTCATCATGAGGGAACATCCCATGCCCCCTTACCTCCCCCAATTAAATGAACTGCTACTATGTTACACAGAATAGGGTATAAGAATACCTTTTACTCATCTAGATACAGTACACACTAACACCTGTACCTGGTTTCCCTTCCATATTGAAATCAAGAAGAAAATAAATAAACCAGCTTACTGCTGTGCATCTCTATCAATAAATACTAGGGTAGGCACTTTTCACAAATACTAGGGTAGTCACATTTCACAAATACTAGGGTATGCACATTTCACAAATACTAGGGTAGGCACATTTCACAAATACTAGGGTAGGCACATTTCACAAATACTAGGGGAGGCACATTTCACAAAACAGGGTAGCACATTTCAAAATACTAGGTAGGCACATTTCACAAATACTAGGGTAGGCACATTTCACAAATACTAGGGTAGGCACATTCACAAATACTAGGTAGGCACATTTCACAAATACTAGGGTAGGCAAATTTTCACAAATACTAGGGTAGGCACATTTCACAAATACTAGGGTAGGCACATTTCACAAATACTAGGGTAGGCACATTTCACAAATACTAGGGTCGGCACATTTCACAAATACTAGGGTAGGCACATTTCACATATACTAGGGTCGGTACATTTCACAAATACTAGGGTAGGCACATTTCACAAATACTAGGGTATGCACCTTTCACAAATACTAGGCACCAACATATAAAGTTGGTTCTGGAAGTATTCTTAGGGTGATTATTAGGGTGCATAAACATGATGAATGCCCCCCCCCATAATTTCGGCATTCATATTTGTTTTCTAAACATAAAAAAGGAGACAGACAGGCTGCCTCTGACTGGCATGCTTGAGCCTATACTGCCTGAGGTTCAGAGAATCAGCCCTTCTCTAATTATGAAGCCTACTACAAACCAGTTGTTTCAAAGTTTATAATGTTACCAAAGTTGTCTTTCAACTAACAAAAAGTTGTCTTTCAACTAACAAAATTGAGCCAAATATAACCATTGCCATTTATCACTCGTTTTTCACTCCCACCACTTCGCAATAGAAACCTTGAAAAATATCCTGTTCTAAATAATTCTTATTTGTGCTTATGAATTTACCATGTTAAATGTGACTGTACATTTTTATTTGTTACCAGTTAGCTCACAGAATTAAGGGGTTTGTTAAGAAGAGAGAGGAGAGGGAGAGAAAGAGAGGAACTATTGCTCTGTTCTCCTTACAAGCCTTGCACAACTATTTTCACTTCTCAAACCACGGCCTCGAGGATGAGGGCCAAACCAAGCATAATTGGCGGGGTGGGGATCCAATAATAAAATTAGGAATTGAGTAGTACTGTTTAGCGTAAAGCCACAAAAAGCCAGTCGCTACAGTGGGAAAACAATTTCCAATCCATCAAATCCCCCCACCCCCCTCTCTCTCTCTCTCTCTTTCTCTCTGTCTCTCTGTCTCTCTGCTAGCAACTAAAATACATTGTTGAGTCATTGAAAGCTTTTTATGCCTATAATCAGTCTTTCGTTCCATTTTCTCTCCATTTCAGATAAGCAATATATCTTTTTTAAAAGCTCTTGCAGTTACCCAGTCAGCACAGAGTGGTGAGGTAACATGAAAAGCGGTGTGTTCCGTACTTTCTCAATCGCCTAATCATTTATCCAGCCGTCCTAGTGAAGCAGTGTGTTTGATAATGAAACTCGTCGGTCTCTGATTGAATTTCGTTGAAATCCCTCCTCTCTGCCTTCGAACTGTAAATAGACAAATAAGCAGTGGAGGGATTCAGAGCTTAAAGAGAAAGAGACAGAGAGAGAAGATTTCTGACAGGGTTCAGTTAATGAAACAACGTTGGACTTGGCTCAGGCTCCCGCTGGTTACCAGGGTACAAGGTCTCATTAGCAACGGTTCACTGGCTGTCTCCTGTAGCCTTCACAGGCCTGTCTGACAGGAGACAGCAAGATGGCCGCCTGCTGAGGCCATTGTGTTGGCGTTGTCTTTGACCGATGATGCATAAGATGTCCTGTATAGTTGGTAGGTGGGTGGTTGGGTGCTTTGATGTGTAGTGTACTGTATACTGTATATAGTGTAGTGGTCAACAACTTTGGTCCTGGAGATCTACAGTGTTTATTCAGACTCATGCACTCTGTAGGTCTCCAGGACCAGGGTTGGCGTCACTTGCTCCATACGCCCATGTGTGACTGCTTTTTACAGCTTTTTATTTATACTGCATAGTCTTTATGCCACTAAGTTTAATTGAACATATATTTCCAAGTGTCCCTTGGCTTGCCAAAGTATTAGCCATACTTCATTTTATTTATTTAACATGATTATGGCACAGTTGGTACTCTAACTTTCATCCCCAAATAGAAAGGGAGCCATATCATTTTAAAGTCACCATCAACAGTCTGACTTCAGGTGTGTCCTTTCTCACCACTGCCCTATATCACTGATGATTGTCGCAGCCATTTCGAGAACTGACACATCCTATCACGTTTAGGTAAGACCCAGATGTAGACAGTGTAGAAGTAACAATAGTTTATTACAACCACAGGGGCAGGCAAACAACATTTCATGACAGGCACCGGTCAATAATCCAGAAAGGGTGTAAAGGGTCCAGAACGGCAGGCTGGGTCAGCTCAGGGTCAGTGCAGGCAGGGTCAATAATCCAGAACGGTGGGGTAAGGTACAAAACGACAGGCAGTCTCAGGGTCAGGGCAGGCAGAATGGTCAAACCGGGAAGGAATAGAAAACAGGAGGAGGAAAACAGGCAGGAGCAGGGAAACAAACGCTGGTAGGTTTTACGAACAAAACCAACTGTCAACAGACAAACCGACAACACAGGTATACTGGAAACAGGAGACAAAGGACTGTGAGACATGGGTTTAACTCTCAACACATGAAATGTAGGATGTATACGAAGGGTATGGGGCAACAGCAGACGAACAGCACAGGCGCTAATGATAAACCGGGGGGAGAGTTTGCGGGATTCCACCCAGGGGGGCAGATCCCGGGTGGACAGCCATACCTTCTGCCCGAGATGATACCGGGGAGCCGGGGTCTTGTGGCGAGCCGCTTGTCGTCGATACCTGGAGGTGGTCTTGAGGAGGGCCGATCGGGCTCTCCTCCAGGTACAACGACAGCGGCGGACAAACATCTGGGCAGAAGGTATGCCGATATCTTCTTCCTGCTCAAGGAAAAGTGTGATACTCCAGGGAACACTCAAAAGGTGATAGGCCTGTGGCAGAGCAGGGAAGGGTGTTGCGGGCATATTCGACCCACACAAGCTGCTGGCTCCAGGTGGTAGGGTTTGCGGAGGCCAGGCAGCACAAGGTAGTCTCTAGGTCCTGGTTGGCTCGCACCGACTGCCGTTGGACTGGGGGTGGAACCCAGAGGACAGGCTGGCCGACAACCCAATGTGTAACGGTCGTTCTCCTCCTCTTCGTCTGAAGAGGAGGAGTAGGGATTGGACCAAAGCGCAGCGTGATAGTTTGACATAATGATTTATTTAAATGATAGAACGAAACACGAAAACACTTTAACAATCTACAAAACAAATAAACGATGTAGACAGACCTGACTTGAGAACTTACAAACTACGAAGAACGCACGAACAGGAACAGACTACATACACGAACGACAAACGAAACAGTCCCGTGTGGTAGACATACAGACACGGAAGACAACCACCCACAAACAAACAGTGAGAACACCCTACCTTAATATGGTTCTCAATCAGAGGAAACGTCAAACACCTGCCTCTAATTGAGAACCATATCAGGCAACACATTAACCCCAACATAGAAACACAAAACATAGACTACCCACCCAGCTCACGTCCTGACCAACTAAACAAAGTTAAACAAAGGAAAAATAAGGTCAGGAACGTGACACATTGAGGGCGCAGAATGCTTTCCAGAACCGGGACGAGAACTGAGGACCCCGGTCAGAGACTATGTCAACTGGTAGTCCATGGATCCGGAAGACGTGCTGCACCATGAGCTGGGCTATCTCTTTAGCAGGGGGTAGTTTGGGGAGAGGAATAAAGTGGGTGGCTTTGGAAAACCGATCCACCACAGTCAGGAAGGCGGTGTTGCCATCAGTTGGGGGAAGACCCGTGACAAAGTCCAGGGCAATGTGAGACCAGGGATGGTGAGGGACAGGCAGAGGTAGGAGGAGACCAGCCGGAGCTTGCTGAGGAGTCTTGTTTTGTGCACAAACCGTGCAAGCGGCGACGAATGCGGAGATGTCAGGGACCATGCTAGGCCACCAAAAGCGTTGTCGCATAAAAGCCAGAGTCCGACGGGAGCATGGGTGGCAAGCAAGTCTGGAGGAGTGGGCCCACTCCAGGACCACAGAGCGGACCGCGTCAGGCACAAACATCCGGTTATCTGGACCCCCCAGGGTTCGGCTGGGAGCGCTGTGCCTCCCGAACCTGCTTCCCTAATCCCCAGCTGAATGCTATCACCAGGCATGAGGTGGGACGGACGGTCTCAGGTTCTGGGGTAGAAGTCGTGAGGCTATAGCGGCCTGACAGCGCATCTGGCTTGAAGTTCTTGGATCCCGGCCGGTAGGAGAGGGGGAACTTGACCCGGGTGAACACTAGGGCCCATCTAGCCTGCCTGGAATTGAGGCACTTGGCGGTGCACAGATATTCCAGGTTCTTGTGGTCGGTCCACACAATGAATGGATGTTCCGCCCCCTCCAGCCATTGCCTCCACTCCTCCAGCGCCAACTTCACCGCAAGCAGCTCACGATTCCCCACATAGTAGTTCCTCTCCGTGGCGTTGAGGTGGTGGGAGAAGAAGAGGATGTCATTGAGGTAGACGAAGACGAACCGGTTTAACATGTTGCGGAGAACATCATTAACCAGAGCCTGGAACACAGCAGGGGCATTGGTAAGGCCAAAGGGCATTACCAGGTACTCGCAGTAGCTGCTCGCCGTGTTGAAGGCAGTCTTCCACTCGTCCCCCTCCCGTATCTGCACCAGGTGGTAGGCGTTCCATAGGTCCAGCTTGGAGAACATGGTGCACCCCTGGAGTGAATCCAGAGACTGTTGTTGATGAGGAAGATGATGACGTTGATGATGCTTTTTGTTTTGTCAGCACATTGTTGATATGTTGTTGACGAGATGATCTAAGAATGCACAGAGCACTTTACTTATTAGGCAACTTTGGCTTGCTATACTTTTGTGCTGCTGCTAATGTTGATCACTAGTAGGCCTACTGAATATATTTGTCTGTCAACCCTGTGACATGATGTACTAGCTCATTGTATTTACTGTAACTGTGTGCATTGTGATCCATGTGGATTGTATATGTTCAGTGTTTTATGCACCTTTGCTGTAAAAAGGGCTTTATAAATACATTGATTGATTGTTTGATTGAATAAAGTTGAAACTCTGTAGTGTTGCCCAAGCCATTGTTGTCTCAGACCTCTCTCTGTCCTCTGTCCTGGCTCTGGTACAGTGGCTGGGTTCTGCTCTGTGTGACATGAGCTGGGAGCTGGTATGCCAAAAGGATAGATGCCCATTGTTGTCAGGCTTTCCTAGTCTGCCCCATTTTATTTCTGTCTCAGTCTCTCCCAGTCTCTCCTTCTGTTTCTCAACTTCTCCCCCAGTCTCTCTCAATGTCTCCCAGTTCCAGTATCGTTCTGTCTCCCCGTCTCTTCCTGCCTCCTACCCTCTACCAGTCTCAGTCCTTCACTATGGAGACTGGCATGCCAGTGACAGGTGCATCAGATGCGTTCCCATTGTCTCCAGTCTCTCCCGTTATCTCTGCCCCGAGCACAGTTCTCCTCTCTGGACTGGTTGGCGCCAGACACTGGGTCTTTCCCTCTGACCTCCCACCACCCTAACATCATGGCAGGCTATTGAACAACGCTCCAGTTGCTCCACACTGCTGCCACAGACACAGACAGCGCAGGAGATGGCATTACTCCTACTACCCCAGGCATGCACATACAGTTGGCTAAGCATTGAATGCCTCCTCTCTTTATTTCCTTTACTCTTTAACCTGTTTCAACCAGGGAAATCCTTCAGACTTCGTAACAGCTCATGAGATTAAATGAAAGTATGCTGTATGTGAATCCTTTTAATTTCTGATTGGTCATTGAGAGTAACGCCATCTTGTAGTGTGCTGGAACTCCCATTGTCTGTTTTGGGAATAGGTGACTCAGTTTGATTGAGCCAGTTAAGCCTTCTTTAATACGTTTTCTTACACAACAATCACCTGGTTGACTACTGGGTCTATTTGAGATCATATTTAAATCTCATTCTGTTGTTATAGCCAGCTGGTGTTTCCTCCATTGTGTCCAAACCTCACTTAGCAGCTCCTTAGCTAACCTCCTCATTCCAGCATTAGGACTTTCACCACCTGTTGTTGATCTTTAAAGCTAATGTGTTGAGGTTTACTGCTTTCTCACCTTCAGCTGAATTATTTCCAGCCCTCTAATGGGCTGTGTACTGTTCAGCATTTAAAGCAGGCACTGTTCAGAAATAAAGAACAATAAGTTATATTTGACAGTTGCTCTCTGTCCTGGTAAACTGCACTCCTTCGATCCCCTCCCTGTCCTGGTACTTACCCCTGTCTTGGAAATACCTCCTTCTTCCCTTCCATGACCGTGCTTTACCTTAGTTTCCTCAACGCTCCCCAGCCCATAGTTCTCAACGTTTTGAGATTGCGACCCACTTAACCTCCCTTCTAGTGACCCACCACATGCTTAAAGCAGTGTTTCCAGCTAGTTGTTCAAGGACAAATACAGTAGTCTAACTAGAAAGCCATGCCAACTTCAGTGTGGGAATCTCAAACATCACTAGGCACACTGGGCCATTGTCATACCTAGCTGGTCCAATCCCATCTTTACATAATAATGGGGGTGGGTAGGGTTTAGCTACAGTGCCAAAGTCAATATCACACAGGGTAAATAGCAGCATGGTTGATATGCTAACACACAAAGCCCCAGGACACAGCAACCGTAGATTCATTGCAAACTCTGCCAATTCTGTTTACTTTGGGTGAGGGCACTGCCAGCTCCCAGCACCTATCCTGTTTAAGTCAAGAACACAATACAACACTGAGTTACTTGTGTTAATGACAGTGCAGATCTCTTCTGTGTGTGTAATCAGCAAGGCAATGTTTCCCCCCCCTCTCCCTCCATCTTCCTTCCACACTACACAGGAAATATTCTTATCTCAGATCCTGGAGATGCAAAAAGGAAATCCAGAGATTCATAAAAGCAAATATTTATGCTCAAGGTTATACAATGGTTTCACGTCTATTAAGCCTACTGATTAAGCACACATATTGTTCTAGAATAGACTAGAGGACGCTAACACAGTTGCACATGGATGCACCGCTATGTTTGACCCAATCATTAGGAATCTCTTCTTGTCTGCTCTCTGCCTATAGGTCAGCTGAAGCTGTCAATCATCCCAGAGGATGGACTCCTTATCGTCCATGGTGAGTACCAGGATGTCATCCTCCAGTCAGCAGGCTCCATGTTGTCAACTCCACCACAGACATGTAAACAGTTGTCTTCTTTTAACATGGTTAAATAGGTTTGATAGTGTGGCATTTATGAATATGGTAAGTTCATTCACAGAATATACTATGCCCTCTGTAGTTACTGGGACAGTGAAGCATTATTTCTTCTTTCGGTTCTATACTCCAAAAGTTAGGATTTTGACAGCTTTAATTTGAGGGTATTTTCATCCATATCGGGTTAACCGTTTAGAAATGTAATTGTGTACATATTCCCTTTTAGGGCACTAAAAGAATTAGAACAAATTCACTTATTAGTAAAAAGTAAAGTGAGAAAGTTACAGATGCAGAAATATCATACCCTCCTCCCCTGTTATTGTAATAGTGAGAGGTTAGCATGTCTTGGGGGTATGATATAAAATGCTAGCCTCCCCTGTTATTGTAATGGTGAGAGGTTAGCAGTCATTGGGGTATATATAAAATGCTAGGCCTCCCTGTTATGTAATAGTGAGAGGTTAGCATGTCTTGGGGTATGATATAAAATGCTAGCCTCCCCTGTTATTGTAATGGTGAGAGGTTAGCATGTCTTGGGGGTATGATATAAAATGCTAGCCTCCCCTTTATTGTAATAGTGAGAGGTTAGCATGTCTTGGGGGTATGAATAAAATGCTAGCCTCCCCTGTTATTGTAATGTGAGAGGTTAGCATGTTCTTGGGGGTATGATATAAAATGCTAGCCTCCCCTGTTATTGTAATGTGAGAGGTTAGCATGTCTTGGGGGTATGATATAAAATGCTAGCCTCCCCTGTTATTGAATGGTGAGAGGTTAGCATGTTTGGGGGGATGATATAAAATGCTAGCCTCCCCTGTTATTGTAATGGTGAGAGGTTAGCATGTCTTGGGGTTATGATATAAAATGCTAGCCTCCCCTGTTATTGTAATGTGAGAGGTTAGCATGTCTTGGGGGTTATGATATAAAATGCTAGCCTCCCCTGTTATTGTAATGGTGAGAGGTTAGCATGTCTTGGTAGTGATATAAAATGCTAGCCTCCCTGTTATTGTAATAGTGAGAGGTTAGATGTCTTGGGGGTATTATGATATAAAATGCTAGCCTCCCCTGTTATTGTAATGGTGAGAGGTTAGCATGTCTTGGGGGTATGATATAAAATGCTAGCCTCCCCTGTTATTGTAACGGTGAGAGGTTAGGATGTCTTGGGGGTATTATATTTGAGCGTCTGTAACTTTCTCACTTATCATTATTCACAATTCATTCAAGATTATCTGTAATCATGGTAGCATCCACATTCATGTAGAAGTTTTTAGAAACATATTCTATAATTATTTACAATAAAAGTGACTCCAAAATTACACAATACATTATTTACCATTCATTTCAATTGGGCACAATATAATCTGAAACACAACCAAACCAAACAGAAAATGCATCCAACACATTTTTAGAGTCACAAGCTTGATGTAGTCATTGTGTGCTACGAATATGGGATCAAATACTTAACTTTTTACACAAATAAGTGAATTTGTCCAATACTTTTGGTGCCCTAAAATGTGGGGACTATGTACAAAAAATGCTGTAATTTCTAAACGTTTCACCCGATATGGATGAATATTCCCTCAAATAAAGCTGACAGTGTGATCTTGAACCCCATAGTCATTGTGTCCTGAAATGGGGGAATAACTTTTGGAGTATAGAGCCAAAAAGAAGAAAAACTGCTTCACTGTCCCAATAATTCCGGGGGGCACTGTAGAATATAAATTGTGCTTTGTATGAGAATTGTACAGCTCTTTATGCAAATCTTAGTGGTGTTTCTGTATGGTTTCTGCCTTACTGCCAAGCTATTTTGCACTGGCATCTAGTTCTCCTCACTCTCTGTTTCTCTGTTGCTGTTTGCTGTTTGCTGTTTTCTCTCTAATTTGTGTGGCTGTGGTGGAGAGCCACTCTGTAGCCTAAAGGGAAAACACAAAGGGAACAAATGTCAACCCAGCTCAAGTCAGAGGCCAGACTGCGTGTGTGTGTGTTTGCACTGCCTCCGTCAGACACATAGGACACAGACACAGACACACACACACGCACACGCACACACACACACACACACACACACACACACACACAACACACAACACACACACACACACACACACACACACACACACACACACACACACACACACACACACACACACACACACACACACCCGCAAACAGATGCAAACAGTGTCCCCGGCACGGTGACACCCACCAGTGCAGCACACTCTCTGAAATAATATGTCACTATTGGAGATTGTGTTGCAGCAGTGGGGAGGTAAAGTGGGACATGTCACCTAGTGCCCTCACACACACACAGCTAGTTTCAACCTCACTGCGTACCAGTGGAAGAGGATCTAGGCCTGGGTTAAATTCAATGTATCTCAGTCTTAAATCTCAATCTCAAACCATTTTATGATTTGGTTTATATACTGTGTTCCTTATGATATCAAAGGGTGTAATTCTACCTCTTCCATCGCCCTAACCTCTCATCATACATGTAGGTTCACTGACTACCAGAGACCAGTCACACAACAAATGTGTCCCCTTTATTGTCCTGATGGTATTTCATTGTTTGTCGTGAATTATTCATTTCTACATACCCAATCTTGTACCCACAGTTATGGAGGCAAAGAGCCTTATGGGAAAGAAACACGCCACATGTGACTCGTATGTTAAGGTATGTGACACTGCCTCCACGGCAGCGTGTGGATGCTTTGGTTCCAGCCCAATCAACTAGTCATGGTATTCAATCTAGACTCAGATTAGTTTAATCAGGTGTGTTAATGCTGGACTGGAAGACCCCCCCCCCCCACACACACACACACACAGTGGGTCTGCTAAACTAATAGCAGAAGTCATAACCCTCGTCAAGGCTGGATTTAGATTTCCTGTTTGTTCAGATTTAATCTCTCAGCAGACCTTGGCACAGGGCAGATGGATTAGTGCCGGCTGTATTATATTGTGTGTGTGCGTGCATGTGTCTATGTGTGTGTGCGAGAGTTTAGGAGACAGACGCGGAGGACCTACTGCGCTGTCACAGACTCTGAGCTATCTGCTAGATTACCCTCAGTAACATAGATTGACAGCTCTAGTCTTCCACTCTCTGTGTCTACACGGAGTATATGCCGATGTGAATACAACGTTAGTCAGTCTCAGTCTGGAAATCCCAGTCCAAGCCCACCAACGCAACGCTCATGAAGAGTCTTTGTTTACAAAATACTGTCCTACGCAAGTACTGTCCACACAAATGTGATTATATTGAATCATATTATGAAGGAAGTGAGGAAGTGCATAAATACCATAATGCTGGTTTGATTGAGTGGAGCTCTCATACCCCAACCAGAGTACTCGTTCTGCCACATCTGGTCTCTTGGCCCTCCCACACTTAAGGGAGGGCAGCTCCCGCTCATCCCAGTCCATGCTCTTCTCTGTTCTGGCACCCCAATGGTGGAACCAGCTTCCCCCTGAGCTAGGACAGCAGAGTCCCTGCCCATCTTCCAAAAACATCTGAAACCCTACCTCTTCAAAGAGTATCTTAAATAATCCCACAGCCCCCACCCRCYCACACCCTTCTCACCCKACCCCCCCCCCCCCCAAAAAGAAAAAAATGCCTTGCACTTTCCTTTTTTTTTATTACTAGACTTTGACTCTAGCTACTTTGAGGAAAAATGTCCTTACTCTGACTGTGATATTTGGTAGTCCCACCTAGCTATTTTAAGATGAATGCACTAACTGTAAGTTGCTCTGGATAAGAGGGTCTGCTAAATGAGTCAAATGTCATTTAAATGTGTTCTGTCTCAGTTGGGTGTGGTACCTGATGATGATCCTGGAGGCAGACAGAAGACTAAGATGGTGCCGGACTCCAAGTGCCCCATCTTCATGGAAACCTTTTACTTGTGAGCCCAAATATTTTAGTATACTATCTCAAGTACTGGCCACAACACTAACATTTCGATTTTCAGCAACTCATTTTCATCCATCTGTGAATCTGCATTTGTCTGTGTGTGTGACTTTTTGTTGTTGTTGTTATCACTCATGCCTCAGGTGCTTTCAATTGATATGAATTGCCATTATACTGTATTAGTTTGCGATAGGCCCCTATGAATTGACGGATGGTGTTTCTGTTGTTTTCAGAGTCGTCACTGAGGAGCAGCATCATAAAAGGCTACTGTTCACCATGTGGAACTGTGACCAAATCTCAAGGTATCAGTCAATGGCATGGTGATGATAATGATAATGATGATGATCAAATATTTATACAGATAATCTAAAAGATGCTTAAAAAAGGACATGTAGTTCTTGGGCTGGACAATGGTCTTCAACAGAGTCACATCCAACTTCGGTGGGATGCACATAGGCCAAGCCTGCAACAGTCTCCTGAAAGTCAATCAAGAGCCTTCATTCTCCACCCTCAGCACTCTCCTCTGCCACTCTGTTCTCAGCTCCTCTGATGCCCTGATGCAGGCTTGAGTAGGGGGAATCAGTGGTCACATCCAGCAGGGGGGGAGACAGGTTCGGAACATCAAGCCAGCCCATGCCAGCCCTTGCCATCCCCAGCTTCTCTGCAGACTCTGTTGGTAGATACTCCTCAAACAACATGTATCACCCACCTGGGGGAAGCCGGCGCCCGCTAGATTTCACTCGGGCACCTTGGAGTCAGAGATCCACTCAAAACTACAAATCAAATGTTATTTCTTTCCAAGGTGTACTATCCCAATAATTGATGTGTAGTGAGTTCTTGTACAACAAGCCTCTGTGATGATGGCCAAGCCTGTGTCATCTAGCTAAAGTTTTAGATAAAAACAAAAGCTAGCTAGCTAGCTAGCCATTAGGTTATCTTGACCAAACGAACGGACTTGCTGGTCATATGACTCCACTGAATTGATATATATATAAATAATCAATACTAAGCTTACAACCATGAAATTGTTGATAAAAAAATTAACAAAAACAACAAATATATATACATTTACAGGAGCTCTCTGCCTAGGCAACCTCATGGCGCCATGGCAAGAATGGAACAGAACGATGAAGATAACGATAATAGTGATTCATTTTAGTTATTTAAAGGGTTTTAGATTTTTGATGATGAATGTTGAAGGAATGCATATCCCTCTGCTTCTACTTATCAGCATTATTACACGCACACGCACGCACACGCACACGCACACGCACACGCACACGCACACACACACACACACACACATTGAGCTGTCAGCTCCGGTTGAAGTGCAAAGCTGCCCTTTATAATTGATGCAGAGGCTGCGGCTGTGTGTGGGAGTGTGTGGTCGTGTGTCTGGAGTTACTCTCGCCTTCTTTCCTCTACTAGCCTCGGTTATAACAGGGTCAATGTTAAGGACATGACTTATGGTCGGATGAATTTTCCAATGTTATGCACTATTGAAAGGACAATAGTTGGATTGCCTGAGCCGACTAGATGGAAAGTCTATAGATGTTCCCTTGAGCAAGGCACTTAACCCTAATTGCTCCTGTAAGGCGCTCTGGATAAGAGCATCTGCTAAATGACTCAATCTCCCTACTGCTCATACAGTCCCTGTAAGAAACATGATGAGGTTATGATGATGACCCTGTGGATGATCAGATGTCATGTTATTATCTGTGTGGACCACTCTGGGTGAGGGATACAGTTTGTGTGAGTACCCCTGGGTGTTGTATATCTGGGGTCGTCATCCCGGTGCTCTAGTATTACCTGGGTGGGGTGCTGTAGTGTTGATGTCTAAACCAGTGTATCTCAGCAAAGGATTATTCAAGTGACAGGCTGTTTTAAAACTCTGAAGCTGCAATTAAAGAACAAGATGACCCATGAAAGACAGATGAAGATGGGTAAATTAGACGTTCATTCAGTCTTTATATTACTGTAGTATAGGCTATGCTGCAGTAAATGCAGTTCTATCTGTCACAAGAAAAAAAGTTAACATGATGAGATGATAGGTCTACATGCATTGTGACCTGCGCTCCATACTGAGATGGGCAGTCTGTCCCCACCCTGAGCTGTGATTCATCATGCAGAGGCCGTAGAGAAACCAGATTTAGACATGGCATATAATTTAACAGTTCCATTTCACTCATGCTGTTCATATAAATTATTTATTATAATGTACCGATTTCTCGCAGGTATTTATCCCGGGAAAAGGGAGTGGTTTTGGACGATAAATCCCGGTAAATCTCGGTAACCGGGTTCCTGCCATTCAACCCTAGTATGTGTGTTGGAAAGAAGGAGATAAATCCCGGTAAATCT